>NC_056740.1:439162313-439222313 GCF_019279795.1 Protopterus annectens | reverse complement strand
ATATCAGAAAAGAAGCCCTCAACCAACTGATGATGAAGTATTCAAATCTACTACATCTAAAATCAAGGAAAACAGCAGCATTACAAAGTTTCATACGGAAAATAGAATATTGAAATAAACTCAGTCCAGAGGAGACAGAACCTCCTAGTTGCAGCAAACCGAATCTGCAGATTCATATCCCAGCGGGCCCAACATAATATCATTGCTGTCCCTTTGAAATTCCAGCTGGATACCAGTGACTACTACTGCTAAAATTCTTCATTTATAAATTTTTAAACTGCTCCAATTTTTTGCCCCGTACAAATGAATTCCAGATAAAAGAAACCTTGTATTCTCTTGACTCACCTACAAACACTACTATGCTGCTTTCTATGCCACACCTGCTCTTTTACCTCAAACTATCAGGTAACTGAAAATGTTAAGTCCTTTTATTTCATTTATTTATTTTTTCTTTATTTAAATTTAGTAACAGTATGAGTACTGAGCAAAAAATACCTGTTTCAGTCTCAGTCCAGGAAACCATTCAAGTTTGACAATTATGGAGACATATTGCAAGAGGTAAAGTATATATAATTATACAATTGTTGAGAATATGCAGGATTTATATATAATAATACAGATAAACATACATATATGCAGTTTCTGTAGACAGGTGAGCAGGTTTCTAAAACATGCATTGTATTTTTACATACACTTATATACAAATTAATTTATTTTTAATAGTTATATGGATTGCTGAGATTGCTTACAATACACACCAGCAGTCGGTATAGTGACCAGTCTCAGTACTGTAATGACAAGGGTTTTAAGAGCAATAGATTAAAGCCCAGGTCTGCTATGGAATGCTGACCTCTTGAAAGCCTGCAATCCAAAAGGTAAAAAAAAATGGCCAAAATTTACACAGGTATTTTACCATTTTCAGGAGGTGCATTTTTAGCTGAGAATTGAATTTTGGGAAAGAGGATGTTTTTAAGTGAGGTTGGTATGGATTCCCAGATCTTGGGACTTGCAAAAAGCAGTAATTAGTGATTGGAATTTATTTTGAGAGACCTGTAAGGAATGTATAGAATCATCAAGGATTCTAAGATTGAGGAGTCTTGTATTAGTCTGGAAGTTAGTGGACAGAAATCTACTTTTTGTAGTAGTTTGAACAGTTGTAATCCAAGATGGAGGTCTGCCCTTTGCTTGACAGGAAGCCGTTTTGCTTTTCGTAGTATTTTGAAATGGTTTTCTTTTTGTGAGTATATGATGAACTCATATATCTTACTGGTAAGGGTTTAAATGAGGGTGTGATTTTGTTCTGAGACGTGTTATTAAGGGAATGGTGTGCTCTAGCTGTGATGGCAAAATGCCTTTTTCCATTGCAATTCCAGAGGGTTTTGAGAGGAAGGGACAAATTTTGTTGGCAGAGAAAAGAAGTGGGTTTATTTTCTTTCTTGTATTGTCTACGTATAGGGGAAAACTGAGAGAAACCTAGAGAGATTTCCATGTATTTAAATGAGTTAGTGTTTTCAATGGTGACATTGTTGTAGTCAGTGATGTGTCATGTGGCGGTAACTTTGCTTAGTTTTTGTTTTCTCCTGAACAGCATGGACTTTATTTTGGATAAATGAGCATACTTGTTTGTTATTGATTCACTGAATCAGATGAAGAAAGTCATACTTTAGTAGTTTTTGTAAAGCTGTTAGGATTTATTTAAGAGGTAAAGGACCATGTCATCAACATAGAGTAAATCTGGTAGGTGAGGAAGATCCAGAGGCATTTTGTGGATATATATATATATATATATATATATATATATATATATATATATATATATATATATATATAGAGAGAGAGAGAGAGAGAGAGGAAAGAAGTGGAGCAAGAATACACTATTGTGGAACACCTCACTTCAGGTTGGCTGGTGGAGAGAGCGTGGAGAGAAGTTTAGCATGGAAATTCCAATATATATATATATATATATATATATATATATATATATATATATATATATATATTAATTGGGTGTGAATAATTTGTTCAAAGATTGTTACCAGGGTTGGAAGGATTCAGATAAAATGGTAGTTGAGAGTTTGTTTGGGCTGGGTTGTTTTGGGATTGGGTTTACTAAAGCAAGTTTAAATATGTCTAGCTAGGTGTTTTTTGTCAGGCATAGACTGAATACATGCTGGAGGAGTGTTGTGATGTAATCCTTATAGTGGGAGATGAGTCAGGGGAGGATGCCATCTGATCTAGGAAGACTGTCACATTCTAGGTTTACGAGAACTGGTACTATGTCCTTTGCTTTAATATGCTTGAAGTAAAATTGTGAAACATTGTTGGGGGGTTCTGTAGTTGGGGTATGCTTGCTATGGTCAGATGGGTTATGGGTAGATTGCTGAATTCCAAAAGGAAGTCTAAGGTGGAAAATGAGTGTGGTGTTCTATGAGATTATGCTTTGTTTTTACCACTGAGTCTGCTCACCCCTTTCAGGTACTGTTTAGGTGTATTGATTAGTGAGTTTTGTGTTGATTTTATTAGTTGGGTGTCATGGCTTATAATAGCCTGCCTTGAGAGGTTTTTGAGTTGATCAAAGTTTTTTCTTGTGTCTCTACTTGAATTGGTTTTCATTAGCCATGTTTTTTAGTAAACATTTCATTTCTTTGATTAACCAGTCATTCCTTTTGGTTTTGTACACTTTAGTAGTTAGTGGTAAACAGATATCTTGAAAGTTTCTTAGGGTGTTGGAGAATAATTTGGCAGTAAGGTTGGCTTCAGTTACATTGAGAATACAGGACCAGTCTTGGGTACTGAAGATGAGTTTGAGCATATTTTTTGATACTGGAGTCTGATTTGGTTCTAAGAGAGATCAGTTGTGCTGGGATATGTTGGTGAGAGGAATGCAATATAAAGCTGACGAGGCATTTGGAGCTGACAAATGGTGGATGGATGGTTATATCAGAGACTAATAAGGGTTCAGTGATTATGAGGACTAGGATGATATGGTTATTAGTTTTTAGATTTGGACATGTAGGTCATTGCACAAGTTGCTGCAGGTTATATTCCGTTAGGAAGTCTGTTATCCTGTTACAGATTTGATTTATCGTATTAACGGTTAAGTCGCCATTAAGCAGGATGTTAGGTATATTTGTTTTGATAAATGTAATATTTTGTAATAAAGTGCCAAATTTTTCTGTAGATGATGGGGCAGGAGGTAGGCTAAAGCCAGGTGAGATTTTTTTTAATTTGGTGTAGGTATGCTATTGGTATGCTAACTATTAGTTTGGTAAGATGTCAATACTGGGGTTAGTCTGTGTTAGAAACAGGACCCTGAGGTTGGATTTTGAAAATAAATTGGGTTCCTCCACCATTTCAAAGTCTTGGTCTAACATCTAAGTAGTAGTAGCCATAGTTAGGAAATAAGTGGTGTATGGGTTTATGGGGGGGGTGTTTTATTAATCCACGATTCTGGTATTGCTTTAATGTCTGAGTTGTGTTGAGTGTTGAGTGCATTGACTTGGTTGGTTTTATTTAGTAGATTTTGTAGATTAATTAGGAAACAAGAGAGCTGGAGAGTAGGGCGATCCCTAGGTTCGGTTGGATTGTTCTACAAGGGGTAATATTAGAATATATATATATATATATATATATATATATATATGTGTGTGTGTGTGTGTGTGTATATGTGTGTGTGTGTGTGCGTGTGTGTGTGTGTGTGTGTGTGTGTGTGTGTGTGTGTGTGTGTGTGTGTGTGTGTGTGTATACATTTTTTGTGGTTTTAGTGGTTCACGTTAGGCACAAGTTAGTGTGTGTAGGTGTGATGGGTACAACTAGGTGATGTTTTAGGTAAACATGGGCGGAGACAGTGTCAAGGAGGGATTGGTGAGGGCGTGTTTGCCAAGGAGTCTGTTCAGCATCCCTTTAAAAATAATCTGATTCAATTTCTTACCAAAGAATGTAAGTGCTACTGTTTCAAGACTGGCTAAGTTCGTACCAAGCAACAAGCTAATTTACTTATTCCTGCGCAATCTACTCCATGTCATTCAAAATTTGTACTTTTATCCAAAATGCCTGACTTTTCAGAAGTTTATTCTGACATTATGCAGTTTTGTCTCTTTCAAAAATACCTGACTTGTTCTTGAAACCCTTTCTCAATCATAATAACCACACCAGATGTGATGCGTGACCAAATTTATTTACTACTCGACCAAAATCAACTTAAAAGAGCAGTACATAAATTATACACAACACAAATGCAAAAAATATATTAACATAACAATACAACTTTCAATGCACAACATTTCGGGTAGTGTATACAACCTACTCAACTATAATCTGCCTGAATTTTCAAATAGTGTTATAGACCAGCCACTCTACCAACTGCAAGTTCACAAAAGCCGTATCCAGCACTAGTCACTCATAACAATTTAAGCCATCTGCCTTGGGAAGAAAAAGCAAGCCTCCTTTAAATGACTGACATATGTCAATAATTGCCCCAAATCAAATACTATAACCAACTATTAAATCTGTTCAGGAAGGTGGGAGACTTTACCACAGTTTCCCACATCAAAGAGGACCATAACCCCATCCACTTGCTCTGTCATACTCTGGGTAATCCCTGTGAGTAATATAGTATGCTCTTAGTAACCTCAAGGAGTAGTCCAATACACTCTGGATAGTACCAGGGAGTAGATTGGGTCTATATTACAACGTCAAAATGTTGTAATATCAAACACTAAATGAGCAACACATATTCATCGAAATGCATTTAAGCAATTCGATGAATACTGTACAGGGCAAAGGTGTAATTGGTCAGCTATACAGTGTTGTCCTTTTCTCCACTGTAGTGTGATGTTGGAGTTGGCATATTTAGTTAGTGGGGTGTGAATCCCCCCACATAGTTATGTTTGTAAGTCTGTGTGTGTCTGTGTGTGTATTTGAACAAATTAATTCTTTCCTAAGGAAAGAATTTGCTGTTTTGACCGTTCGCACTTTAATGCAATCAGTCTTTACATGTCAAAGAAGAGGCATTCGCTTAAATGCCTCTTCGATGTTATAATATAGACCTAAGTAGATCAGCATACTTTAGGTCGCACCAGGAGTAGCAATGCATATCCTCCATGAAGTGATCCAGCACACTTTGCGTAGTCAACTGAGCACATCTCAATAGACCACAGCAGATGAAAATCGTGTTTTATTTATTGATTGATTGATTTAAATTTTTTAACAGTGTAGGTGGACTTGTCTGAGGACCATTTTCAGGCATGACCTGGGGCACAGACGGGGTAATACGGTGAAGAATAAATGATATAAGTCTAGTATAATATGCAGAGGCAGATGACAGTACAGTAAAGTAGAATCATACAGTTTGGAAGCATAGGAATAATGTATGGGATAGACTCCAATATGACGATGGAATAAAGTATATGAACAAAATGGAGGATGCTCATTTAGAGAGAACCCAAGTCGAACAGCACAAATATGAAGCTATATAGAATTATATATGAGGTATGTTAAGCAATTTAGCAGAGGAAGCATGTCAGATGACAGTTTATTTATTAATTTGTATTTGTTTTCTGGGCTAGAGTACTGATCTTCATGGACCTTTTTCACACTCAGCCCACAAGCAGTGTCTGGTTAAGTGATTAACTCAAAGTCACATGGTTACACAATGGAGGCTGAGGGAATCAAACCTTGCACCACTGGACCACATAATGCAGCTTGTTAACAACTCTTTAATCCTTAAAACAAACTATCAGTTACAATAACACGTCTCACAGTGGTAAGGTGAAGGAGAAGAGGAAGGGAAGTGTAAAAAGAAAGGAAATAGAAGCAGTTGTAGGTAAGCTGCGGTGGTACAGCAGTAGCATTGTTGCCTCACAGCAAGAGGTTCTCCTGTTCGATACTTGGTTGGAATGCCTTGTGTGTGGAGTCTGCATGTTCTCCCTGCAGTTGAGTGGCCTCTGAAAGATGTGTGAATGGGTGTGCCTTTGCTGAAGATTGGGCATTGGGCTGGCACCTCAGCACCATAAAAATCTACTGCCAATCATTAGCAGACCAGAGTTCTGCTGTGGTGACCCCTAACCAGGAAAAGCCACAAAGACAAACAATAGCAGTGAGAAGTGTAGAAAAATTATGTCTTGAGAGAAGGAAAGGGGTGAAGGGATTGCGGGTGCAGATAGAAGGTAGTGTAGGTATATAGGGGTCAGGGGTCAGCAACACGAAAGGAAAATGAGAGCAGACAGTCATGAGGTGATGGTGTGAAGTTTAATGTAGTACGGCTGAGAAGAAGGAAGCAAGAGTGTATACAGATTTTAGCACAAATTAAATTACTTAGTTTGTACTGTACATGACATGGTAAGTTTATATAGTTTTATCTTCTATCCCTATAACAGTGGCAGTGGTTAATGTCTTGAACATGTTAAGTGTCGTCCTAAATGTGAAAAAAATCTGTTTAATTTCTGGTTTCTATGCATTTACTCATACTAAGAGTGGAGGGTCAAGCATTACGAAGACATGTACAATTCTTAAATGGGATATGTAATGGGGCATCAATATGAGGCTGTGGGAACAGAATCAATTGCCTGGCTGCATGCCTGTGTAAAACACTATAAATTGGGGGTGCAGATATAGGTACAGAAAATTTAGATGAACTCAAAACAATAAGTACGCATTTGATTTCAACATGCAGTTGCATATCATCCACCACAGACAGACATAGTAAACCATGCCATTTAACTATGAACAGCAATAAATTTAAATCCTTAGCACCAATGGAGCCAGCAGAATACATTCTGTTTCCTCACACATCAAACACTTGTGACTTTTCCTAAGGCATAGCAGAATCACATCAGGTTCTTGAAAAATAGTTTTGTTTTTTTTTTTTTTTAAAAAGAGAGGTGAAACTCACACATTTCGTAAAACACTCCCCCGTGAGCTGAGGTCCAAATGCCTGAAACTGTTCTCAGCTGAACTGCGTTTGGATACAGCCACTTAAGAAAATATAATTTTTGTTTTACATTACAGTGTTCACTTAATAAAATGAACAAAGAAGTTTGCTTTTTTCAAGTATTTCATCAACCTTTTGAAAGCATAGTGTTTACGCCTTAAATCAGCACTTTTAGTAGTACAATAGAGAGTTGATTATTCAAACTAGTTATGACCTAGGGTAGTTTGGATAATCAAACTGTTCAGATAATCAAACATATAATTGAACCGGATAAAAAACTTCTAAAATGTTTTTTTCTGCATGGAGGAATACACTTTTCAACACCCAGATCTGCTCTGAGTTACAGCACAATGGCATAAAAATTACAGAACCAACTGATATTGCCAACATCCTGGCAGATAGGGTCAGAGCTAACTTTACTCCCCTCTCACCCACTAAAGGGCCCCTATCTATACAGGAAGAATGCAGAGTCCCTGTAATCACATCTATGCAGGTAAAAGCTGCACTCTTTAAAACCAAAAACACAGCATCCATGGGACCGGACAACATCCCAGGCTGCATTTTACACGAACTTCAGAACGAACTTGCTCCCCAACTAAGCACCGTGTTTAATCATAGTGTCACGTCAGGCTTTGTGCCCACTGAATGGTGCACAGCAACAGTTATCCACAAAGGGGGAGCCACATCTGATCCTGAGAACTATCACCCTATTCCTGACGAGCCTGGTCTGCAAGGCCATGGACTATATCATCATGGATCTCATAAACAGACATTGGTAACCTCCAAACTCTGGACCCCACCCAGTTTGGGTTTGTGAAAGGCAGATCATGCCTTATGAACCTGATCGACTTCTTTGAAGCAGTCACCAAAGCCATAGACAAAGGTAAGGTGGTTCAGACAGCCTATCTTGACCTCGCCAAGATTTCGACACCATCCCCCATTCTGGAATTATAGCTAAACTTACTAAACTAGGTATAAATCCCTATGTGACAAGATGGGTTGCCAACTGGCTCACTGACAGAATCCACACTGTAAAAGTTGCAGATTCCAAATCTGACTTCAAACCAGTGACAAGTGGAGTACCACAGGGTTCAGTCCTGGGACCTCTCCTGTTTGGTACCTACTTCTCTGAAGTACAGGCTAACAAAGAAGGCCTCTGGCTAATGAAGTTTGCAGATGACTGCAAACTAGGAGCCATAGTTGAGTCCCCAAATGATGTGGACATCCTACAGAAGGGCCTCCCTGAGACAGATGCCTGGTGTCAGAGGCATGGGCTCAAGCTCAACGCCAAAAAGTGCATTGTCATCCCCTTTGGTAAAAACTCTGTACCCATGAAATACCACATAAACGGCAGTCTACTTAACGCAGAATGTGTGATAAGAGACCTTGAGACCCAGGTAGACAGTAGTCTCTCCTTTGATAATCACATCGCCACAGTAGTCAGGAAATCCTTCTATGTGGCACACCTCATCACAAAAGGGTTCTCATTCAGGAAAAAAGAGGTCATTGTTCCCCTCTACTCGGCACTCATTAGACCCATCATAGAATACAATGCCCATTTTGGAATGTACCTCACAAGACATCTGCAGCAGCTGGAAAGGCCACAGAAGTACCTCACAAAGAGGATCCCAATCCCTCCAAGCTACACGCTCTAGGGACTTAAACCTTGCCACCACAATAAACAGGACATGCTGGAGGGATACATTCCTGTCCCAGAGACTTCCTATACTCTGGAACAAGCTACCCATCTATGTCAAGCAAAGTTCCTCATTAGCACTCTTTAAGAAAAATCTTGATGAGTGGATGGGAAACAGGAAATACACCCCGGGGATCACTTCTGTGGCTCTGCTCGACAGGGGCACAGGAAATTAACTTCCTTGGGTGGCATAAGCCAGGGAACCTTGTTGGCTAGGCTTACTTAGGCCCTTGGGCTGATAGCCTAGTACCTATCTATGAACCTAAGAACCATTCAGCAATTTCAGTGGACAATAATGAATATTTTTCACATACAAGCTGACTACAGGCTCAAAAAACATGCTCAAGCAAATGAGTATAATTTTTACATATTGAGACTTTATGATTTTTTCTACCCAAAACTTTGGAAGGCTGGTTCGGATAATTGACGTTTTTGATAATCAACATTTGGCTAATCAACTCTCGACTGTATTAGAATTACTGGGTGTATTGATTTAGATAACAATCTGCAGCGATCTAAACATTATAAAGCACAGAGCAAAAAAAAATAAAATTATGGGATTGAAGTCTCTTATTATTTTATTTTATTTATGCTTTTTAGCAAGATTATCACCACTAAACCAGTAGTATATTTTCAGGGAAGATGCAAGTTGGAATTCATAGTGACTAGGGGAAGTTTAGCCAGGGCATTGAGGAACTTCCCATGTTCTTTTCATTAAGAACCTTGGGATGTGACACATGACAGAGTACCAGGCCTTTTCTTAGCTTCTAGCTTAAATTTTCATTGCTGAGGATTCAGAGACATTACAATCCTCAAATATTCACCCATAAATTACAAAATAATGAAGAAGAGTAAGACTTTGGAGGGTGGCCTAATAGTTAAGGGGTTTGCCTTACAAACACAAGGCACAGGGTCTCTATCTCACAGGGGATAACTGGCTAAGCTTAAAATGGCTCACCGGGGCAATTAGCCTAGTAGTAACAATAATAGTATCCTTGCAAAACACCTTCAATAGCAGGAAATAAACTCACGAGCTCTATCTTGACAAGATATTTTAATAACAATCAAAATGCAAGAAGCAGAAAAATGTTTAATTCAGACATTACCTTTATCCCTTTGCATTTCTGTTCAAGAACATATTATAGGATCCCTGGCAGGTTGAGACATACAATAAAGCCAGGTAATGAAGTAAGTTTAAAATCTTAGCAATAAAATGTCTGCATTGTGACACCATTTTCTTCATAGAAAGGGGTATTTGATACTCTGCCCTGCAATAACCCACTAAGTACGGAGGCAAATTCAAATATCTGAAGAGGCATGCAACAGAGTTTATACTCATCTGTTATAGGAAACAAATGGAAAACTTCAAAGGCTCCTTCATCAAACTTTTGAAAGACTGTTTCAATAGAAACAATAGTTTTTTCCTCATTATACCTATACTTCTAATAGTATTAGAAGTAGCACGGCTTACTTTATGTGTAATTTAACAGACTGCAGTAATCCAAGCATTCTGTAGCCCAGAGGAAAAAAAAAACATCTGGACGTTTAAGCAGGACTCAGCTTGAAACTCTAAACTGTGACTCCACCAGCAGTCTGTTTCGAATCCACATCCTCTGTGACAGGACTGTCATTTTAGGAAGTGGGTGAGTAATTGTCATGACAAGTAGCATCCACTGTTTGGAAAAATACTTTGCCATCTGGTAAATTCTTTGGAGTAGCTTCTACTAATGTGTTGTGACTATACAGGCGTAAATCAAGTTATTCCTTGATGGGGGATTTTACCCATATTTCAGTAAATACAAGTACATGGGAGTTAAGGGTTTGAATCCAGGTGTAACACTCACTAATTCTATTGCAGGTGTTACTTGTATTTATATGTGCTGCTTTGGTAGGGTTTTATTTGTTGTATTTTACAGAAGAGTTAGGTACAGTAGTTGAATATATTTGTATGAACAGCTAAAACCTATTGGCATGACACATAAACAAAAATGCTGTAAATAAAATAGTACTATGTGGATATACCAGTAGTGCATTATTCAAACAGAGCATATAGAATGGCAGCATAAGAAGAACAAACATTATCCTGATTCCATATCACAAAAGTGATCGCAGTATTAACGTAAGAAACCAAAGATTTATTTTTGCTTAGGAGTAGGAGAAAATTATAAGAAGTTTGAAGTGTGAAGAACTCTTAAGTAATTAGATGGAAACAGGGCATGGGACTCAAAAGAGTAGGACTTTGCAGTGGGAGGCTATGTTACTAAAGCAAGAGATAGCTACGACTGGATAAAAAAGCACTAAACATGCGACAACCTGCCTAAATTTTAGTAAGCTATCTGACCCATCACCATGTGAAACATTAACTGTCAAGGTAAACAGTATTCTGAGTAGATACTAAGATGGCAGCTTTGCATGACATAGGAAACATTACCAAACGTAATACCATGAGGAAAGTGAAGTTATTAGAGGATACTGAGGGATATAGTCCTGTATTGCACTTGTTTATACTTTCATAAGAGATCCTGCAGAAGGAAATGAAGAAAAACATGCCTGTTTGTAGATAACTTAAAGTTCTCTGAAATGAAAAGTTGATATGTACTGAAAAGAACAAAAATATATTTGGCCATGCTCTAGCTTTGTGGTGCAGAAGAAGGGAACCCTGACTGAAGCTCCAGTTACCAAGGTTCACTTATGAAGCCCCTGAATTGGAGGACCTAATGGGTATGTGATGGTAGCAAGTTGTTGATCCTATATGCTCATCCGGAGGAAAGAGGTCACACTAGTACAACTTATTATAACACAGGCATTGTCTCACACTCTAATTAAAAGTGACAGCACTTCAGTGTGTCAATCAATGTGAATGCACTAGGTTTGTATATGTGTTATAACCATGGGAGTTGTGGAGAAGTACACCTCCACACCACAGTTCTGCATGTCTTCCTATGGTAGTGTCCCATCTGGCTTCCATAAAAGCAGTAAGTAAGGAATGTAAGAAGCTATAGGAGTCACTACGGATAATGGCCCACCACCACTATATATTCAACTCCCATAATGGTAACAAGCCACAAAGAGACAGGACATGAAAGTCAGATAAGCTGGCACAATGTTCTTGGCAAGGCTGGAACACTGATTGCACATGTGGTAGCTTTAGTCTAGAACATGTGCAAGTCAAAAGCAATAGAAAGGAGACATGGTAAGTGATAATGTTCTGGCAAAAACAGAAATGGAAAGAGACTAATGATACTTATATTTGGTTATATAGACATTAGAAAACAATTTGATTAGGTACATTGGAATAATGAGCTGTTTTCTGTGTTTCACTGTGGTCCAGGGTTTGATCCCCTTAACATCTGTTGGCTAACTGTGTGATTCTGAACCACACGGCACTCCCAGGCAGAGTATGAAAAAGGTCCATGAAGATGAGTACTGTACCCTAGTAAACAAATACAAATAATTACATTAATAAATGAAATGTATAAATACAGCTCAAGATGCCAAGTCAGAGGTATCATAAGCACAGACATTGCATTCATGCCCTTTCAGTGAAACCACCATCACAAAATAAATAACACTGTAAACTAATCCAATATAGAACACACAAAAACAATACATATACAGTGGAAAAGTCCCCTTCACCTCCACGTGGAAGGATGTGCCCCCTCACATGCCCCTTATCCAAAGCAGTAGTAGTAGCAGCTCCATGGCTGCACAAACATAGAGGAAAAGGCAAACATTTTGTAAGTTAAAAATCCTGCACTACCTCTGCACATACATGAAAGACTCAAATCAAAGTATAAATTCCAATAAAACTAAATACAAAACCTTTTAACTAGTAAACAAATGTAGGTTATTTGTTCAGTGACAATAGCTTCATTAAACCTGGCTTCAATTAATTTATTTTATTTATTTATTTTTATTTTATTTATTTTACATTTGTTGACTGGGCTAGTCTAACTGGATACATGTCCATTTTCATTAGAGGCCCAGGGAGATAAGCTCAGTGAAATAAAAAACAAAACATGACACTGAATGACATTAAAAACACATTGCTGTTGTTCCCCCCCTCCACTGAGATGTAATGCTCTGGAGATCTGATCTCAGCTGAGACATAAAGGACTTAAAGGGGATCGAAACTCTCCTGGGGAAGTCAACTACAATGTTTCTAAGGTCAACTAGAAGACATTGCAAACTAGACAGATGTGTGTGTGTGTGTGTGTGTGTGTGTGTGTGTGTGTGTGTGTGTGTGTGTGTGTGTGTGTGTGTGTGTGTGTGCGTGCGTGTACACAGACACACATACTCTTTAATATATATGTGTGTGTGTGTGTGTGTGTGTGTGTGTGTGTGTGTGTGTGTGTGTGTGTGTGTGTGTGTGTACACAGACACACATACTCTTTAATATATGTGTGTGTGTGTGTGTGTGTGTGTGTGTGTGTGTGTGTGTGTGTGTGTGTGTGTGTGTGTGTGTGTACACACATATAATGGGTCAGGGTGTCACATCAACAGCAACAATTATCACACACGGCAGGGTGGCTAGCCCTGCACACATATATCCTCAGATAAAGATGTTCAGATATGAAAATATTTTTAAACATCTAATGAATTTTCACATATTTCTGATAATAATAATTAACCAAAAATGAAGATGAAGGTAAACGAACTATGAGGTAGCTTTGAGGCAATGTGAATTTTTTTTAACTGAGAAAGTTGTGAGTGGCTTTACCAGCATTTTTAAGGAAATGATGATGGTAAAAATATTAGAGTGCATCAGGACTACATATGACAAGCATGAGGTAACTCTACTAAGTTTTCAATTGATGCAGTTTACTTATAACTGTTTTGTGCAGCTTATTCATTAAGTAGGGAGGATAGGTTTCATGGTCCTTATTTGTAATCTGAATATGTTTCCAAGTATGCCATTTAAGTACCTAATATTACTAGATTCTGCCTAAAAAGCATGCACTTACCTTGTTACAAAAAAATAAATTTTAAAAGTAAAACATGTTTGAATGGGGCAAAGTTCTCTGCTCCTGGAGATAAGTCATTTGTGCTTCTTCCATTAGCTGACACCATTATCTAACCTACAGTCAGATTTATAAAGTATAAATAATATACCTTCATATCTACCTTCAGCGCTGAAACTTTGGCGAAGTCCTCTCATCATTAATATTATCTTACAGGAAGGTAATTATGGAAAATTGTGTGGTGAGTGTAGTTACAGGTTGACATAACTGTAGTGGTCAGCAACAGAAATACTTACAGGTTCATAGGTGTTTACTAGGTCAATGACCACAAGGGCCTGTTTAAGCCTAGCCATGCATCCCAAATCTCTGACAAGTTCTGATATCCTTGATAAGTTTAAGCATGGGCCTGGGAGACGTACTATTTACAGGTTACCTGACTGCATAGGTGCCAAACCAGGAATGAATTTCCATTTTCTCATCCAATTGTCCAAGTTGCACTTGAATTGGATTAGGGAAGAACTCTGCTTCACATGGATGAGGAGCTTGTTCCATAGATGGGGTAGTCTATGAGATACATACTATCTCTCCAGCAGGTCCTATTTATATAACAAGCAAGATTTAAGTCTTTACAATGGGTAATTCTGGTGCTGTTTGTTGTGTGGATATGCAGGAGGCCCATCAAAGTGGGGTCTGAAAAATGCCCTCAATGCCAAGCGTAGATCTCCCCTCAAAAGCCTGTAGGAGACAGAATACAAGGATAGGGCCTTGAGGTGGTCTGCATAGGACATATTAGTTATGCCCTGTATTCTTTTAGTCAGGAACCTGTGTGGATGTTCCAGTTGTTGGATATACCTGGTTAGGTGCATACCAAAGGGGGCATTGTACTCAATGATAGATCTGATGAATGCTGAATACAGTGAAACAATGACTTTCTTGGACTTAGATGCCATACCTTTGTTTATAAGTTGTGCAACACAGAATGATTTCCTCACCACTGTAGACACGTGATGATCAAAGGCTAAATTACTATCTATGTGTGTCCCTAAGTCCCTGACTACCGGGTCAACTCTAAGGAGTGTGTTGTCAATATGATAGTTACCAGGGATGGATGACTTCCCAAAGGATACTATTATGCATTTCTTGGCATTTAGTCCTCTGTCTGTGTCAGCCCCTCCTGGAGAACATTTGTGTCAGTGTGGGATTCAATGACAGCTGCTAATTTGCAATCATCTGCAAATTTAGTCAGCCAGAGACCACTGACATTGGCCTTGACTTCTGAGAAGTAAATGCCAAAAAGGAGCAGTCCAAGGACTGATCCCTGAGGGACTTCACATGTGACTGGCCTCTTTGTAGAGGTAGACTCCCCAATTCTAACTTCCTGGGTCCTTTCTGTGAGTCAGTAGACTATCCACCAGGTGACATATGGGTTCGTGCTTAACCTATTGAGTTTGTCAACAATGCACGAGAGGGTATTTTGTCAAATGCCTTGGCCAGGTCAAGGTAGGTAGTTTGAATGATTTTGCCTCCATCCATTGCTTTGGTGACCTTTTCAAAGAAGTCCACCAGGCTGAGTAGGCATGATCTGCTCTTGTTAAAACCAAACTGGGTTGGGTCCAGTGTCTGGAGGTTTACTATATCTCTATCGATCATCTCCATGATAATTCTTTCCATGGATTTACATATAAGACTAGTGAGACTTATTGGTCTGTAGTTTCCAGGTGCTGTAGGTGGCCTACTTTGTGCAGAGGGATGACTGGTGCCTTTCTCCACTCATGAGGCACAAAGCCTGTTTGGAGGCTACAGTTAAAAAGTAATTCCAGAGGCCCTGATAGGTCATGTTTCATACTATTTAGAAGGCATCCTGGGATATTGTCCGGGCCCATTGATTCAGTGTTCTTGGTCTTAGAGACAGCATTAAGGACCTGTTCCCTAGTGATAGTGGGGGGAGTTATGTTAGATAATATATTTCCTGAGGGAAAGTTGAGGGGAAGAGAGGAGTAAAGTTGGAGGTGAATGTATCAGCCAGGAGGTTTGCTGTGTCTTCCGGCTCAGTATGGGTGGCTCCATTTCAATGAGCTCTGCACACACTTGTGTATTACCTTTGAGGTTGCAGACATAGCTAAAGAATGCTTTGTGGTGATCCTTGGCCTGAGAGCCCAAACATACCTCAAATTTGACTTTGGTAGACTTTATCTGTCCTCTGAATTGTTTGTTTAGTTTGGTGAGATTGCTTTTATCCTGCTGGGTGCTACATCTCCTAATTTTTGCCATGATTTTCTTCCTCCTGTTATACATCCAATTGATTTTGTGATTCCACCAGGGTGGCTTGTTTTTTGAGTTAGTTCTGTACTTCTTCCTGGTGGGTACAGCTGCCTCTGTGCAGCCATTAACATGCTTGTACAGGGTTACTGTGAACAGTTCTGCATAGGCAGAAGTGCTCTCAGGCTTTATGGAGGCTTGAAATTTTGCCAGGTTCTCACTTAATAGCAGGAGGTTAGCCTTAGAATAGTTCCTGAATATTCCAGGTTTAGCTGAGGGTCCAGGTTTTACTTTTACTTCAAAGGAGTCCATTTTGTGGTCTGACCTTACCAGGGAAGACATTACAGTAGGGGGGGTCCAGCAGTCTCCCATATTAGTGAGGACCAAATCCAGTATGGTTGCACCCCTGGTTCGCGTACTGACTATCTTGTCCAGGGAGTTTGTGTTTACAAAATCCAGGAATCTCTGTGCATGTACGTTTTATGTCATATAGGATTCTCATTTAATAGTGGGGTAATTAAAGTCACCCATGAATATGGTATTGGGTTGGATGGTTAGTGTTTCTAATAAGTTTAAATACAGGGTATGGGTTTCCTGGGTCATAGAGGGGGACCTATAGCTTGCAAGGAAGTGGTACTGGATTTTACCTATGGTGATTTGAACATGGAGCAGTTCAAGTGCATTGTCCTGTTTGACCAGCCTTGAAGTATATTTATTTTTTATGTAAATAGAGAAATCTCCACCTTTATTCCCTGCCTGTGAAGTAGCTGGTCTAAATGTGTGGAAGGCATTATAACCTTGTACTGTTGGTGTGCTCTCCGTGGTTTTAAACCATGTCTCATTGATTGCACAGACATCAGCATTCTATAGGGTAAAGAGAGCTTCTAGGGAGTGGAGTTTTTTGTTTAGGTTCCTAGCATTGAGCAGTAATACCTTTAGATTTTCGTAGTTTTGATTTTTTGTGTCAGAAGTACTTTCACTTTGGCATTGCCTAAAAAAGGCACTATGGGGGAAGACAATGTCTTAGCTAATATTCAAAAGCCTAGAGGGGAGAGGTGCACACCATCCCTGGCAAAGCAACGTGGTCTGTTGACCATCTACTTCCATGCTGACAAATATTGCAACCCCTTAGAATGGCACCAGACACTAAGCCAATTATTAAAGTCAATCATCTTTTGTTTGTACTGTGGCATCATCCTTGGAGAAGGTAAAATGCTGCTCAGTGCTAGGCTCATACCAGCCTGAGACACATATTCTGAGAACTCTATGATGCCTCTCTTCATATAGTCTAGGGAGGTATGTCTCAAGTCATTTACTCCCACATGGACTATGACTTAGTTATGTTGGTAATTGTGGCCCAGTGACCAGAGTGCATGCGTAATGTGGCAGAACCTAGTCCCTAATAAGCAAATGACCGTAACTTTCTCCTTACTCAGCCTGGTGAGAGGGACATCAGCGTGTCTCACAATGGAGTCTCCAGTGACTATAATGTTGGATTGTGTGGTTTATGCCCCTAGTACAACAGCATCATCTTCTGAGTTACACATAAGTCTTTGTGTGATTGAATTGTCAGTAAAATGGCTTTCCTGCACTTCACTAGGTGTAAAATGGATGAGGTTCCTTGTGGTCAAGTTCAGGTCCCTCATATTGAACTCTGCAGTCGTTGATTTTCCTAGTAAATCACTACTGGTGCAGTTTCTCTCTCTTTTTGTTACTTTCTCAACATTCACCAGCAATGATTCCTTCATTTCTCCTTTCCTTGATATTTTTATACCTGTGAAGTCGGCACACGTAAGTTAAAAGGAAGTGGCTAGCTTGCATCCTCTTCACAGTCACGGGAGGTGCAATGGAGCTTCTCTCCCCAGCAAAAAAAAAAAAATGTTAATATTAAAATTTTCATCAAGCTTATTACTGATGAATTTAACTAAGTCAGTTGCTGTATTATTCAGTTTTAACCTGGGGCTGGGGGTGAACCTAGAGAAACCAGCATCAGTGATATTTCTGTGAGCATGGATTTGGGTGGCAGGATTGGCATTCATTATTATCACACCTCCTGGCAGTACTCATCAAGATCTTCTACTATTTTTGTTACTTTTTTTTTTACTTTTATTTTGTTGACCTGTATGTCTGATTTGGCCTGGTCCATTTTCAATAGAAACCAAGGGATTGACATTCCAATCATACAACTCACAGGAAAAAAAGAAACAAATTCAATCAACGCCTTCCCATAAGTAGTTGCTATGTAATAACTTTGCAGTTTTGGCAAATAATCTATTTGTCCTAATACATCTTGCGAATCATCAGACCACGTAATCATAAATACATTTAGAAAGTCCATACAATGTATGTATTGCACTGCACTAGAACTAATGGTATTTATATAAACATGAAATATGTCTACTAGAACATAAACGTCCTTAAATCTTACTCAAATGCCATATTTAAAATCAGCTTAAATCTAAAATCTAAACATATTTTGAATTATGTATTTGAAAAATACATTGTTGCAAATATTTATATGTACTAAGAACCTGCCTGTGAAGAACTACTTCATAACCTATAAAAGCTATTACATGATAGAACAAAATCCATAAAAGGGAGGTCACCCCTGATCATTATTAGTAAAAAAATACGAGCACTCATAAAATCAACTAAGGCCAATTTTGAGAGAAAAATTGCCATGGATTCAAAGGACAATCATAAGGCCTTTTTCAGCTATGTTAGGAACCTGGGTGAAAACTCCCAGATATGCTCAGAATTAGTCCAAAATGATACAAAAATCACTGAACCCACAGACATTGCCAACATACTGGCAGATAGGTTCAGTGCAAACTTCACCCCCCTCTCCCCCCCTAAAGTAGAGATAACTATCCCAGCCGAGTGTAGCCTCCCGGACATCTCAAATGCGCAGGTGAAAGCTGCTCTCTAAAGCTAAAAACACAGCATCAATGGGACCGGATGGTGTCCCCGGCTGTGTGCTACACGAGCTAAATGAGGAATTAAACCCGCACATAAGGCAGCTGTTTAATCTCAGCCTTACCACAGGATACGTGCCCAAGGAGTGGCGTACGGCAACTGTTGTCCCACTCCACAAAGGCGGCCTCACGGACCCTGGTAATTACCGCCCCATAAGCTTAACAAGTCTAGTCTGCAAAGCTATGGAGAGGATCATAATGGAGCTCATAAACAAAGATATAGGGGACTTGCAGACATTGGACCCGACCCAGTTTGGCTTTGTCAAGGGAAGATCATGCCTTTTGAACTTGGTCGACTTCTTTGAAACAGTCACCAAGGTCATTGATGAGGGAAAGGCAGTCCATACAGCCTACCTTGACCTTGCAAAGGCTTTTGACACAATACCCCACTCGGGTATTGTAGAAAAACTTACCAGCTTAAATGTAAACCCATATGTCACAAGATGGGTTGCAAACTGGCTTAAGGACAGAACCCACAGGGTTAGAGTTGCTGGCGCTGTGTCAGACTCCAAGCCGGTCACAAGTGGTGCCCCACAGGGCTCGGTCCTTGGCCCCCTATTGTTTGACATCTACTTCTCAGAAGTACAGGCCAACATAGGAGGACTTTGGCTGACAAAGTTTGCAGACGACTGCAAACTGGGCACCATAGTGGAAAGTGCATCAGACACGGATATCCTTCAGAAGGGACTCACGGAAACAGATAGCTGGTGCCAGAGCCATGGCCTGAAGTTAAACGCCAAAAAATGTAAAGTCATACCCTTCGGGAAAAACAAGGTAACCCCAAGCTACCATATAGGTGGCAATCCACTAAGCACAGAAGAGGTTATCAGGGACCTGGGGACCCAGGTTGACAGTGGCCTTTCTTTTGACACTCACATTGCTAAAGTGGTTAGAAAGACCTTCTACATTGCCCACCTGATCATGAAGGGATTCACATCCAGATCTAGTGAGGTTATTGTTCCCTGTACTCTTCACTTATCAGACCAATGATCGAGTACAATGCCCCATTCGGGATGTATCTCACCCGACATCTGCAGCAATTGGAGAGACCCAAAAGTTCCTCACCAAAAGGATAAAGGGACTCCAAAATCTGTCATATGCTGCCAGATTGAAGAAACTCAAGCTCTATTCAGTCGCATACCGTCTGCTCAGAGGTGACATGTGCCTGACATACAAGGCCATGTCCAACCCGGAATTAATGGACATGCTCCACCTCAAAAAATCCAAATCCACCAAAACCACTAGAGCAAGCGACTTAAACCTTAGCACGGATATAAATAGGACGTGCTGGAGGGATAGATTTATCACTCAGAGACTCCCTATGCTGTGGAATAAAATCCCGGTCCATGTGAGGCAGAGCACCTCGCTGACTCTGTTCAAGAGAAATCTAGACCTGTGGATGGGAGATCATAGGTTTACCCCAGGAATCACCTCTGTGTCACTGCTGGACAGAGGCACAACAAACTAATGGGCACAGTATTTTTTCATATAAGGGGTGGCGTAAGCCACAAAAATTTGGGCTAGGCTTATAAATGCCTTAGGGCAGATAGCCTAGTATAAACCTATGAACCTATGAACCTATAAAACTATAATTTTCAATGCAGCGGTTCTCATCATTCACTTTCAATAGGCTATACTCACTTGCACCATCTTAGTTAACAAACAAACAAATTAAATTAACTAAAATAAGAGCAATTGTCAGTTACCATCCAGTGATAAATGTTAAATGATAAGAGGACATAATCAGGAATGTGGAGCACCAAAACATTTTTGAATACAAGTATGTGAAAAAATACTTTGTAAAACGATTACAGTTGCAGAATTCAACTTATTTATTTATTTATTTATTTAGTTATTTGCTTATTGGGTAAGACCACTGTCATAAATGTCCGTTGTCCATTTACCAGACCAATCTATGAGTCCTGGCTGGTCGGGTGACTTTTTCAGGGTCACACAGTAGGCAAATGGAGGTGAAACAAATGAAACCCTGTACCAATGACTATAGGAAGCAGGACGTTAACAGCTCAGAATTTAATCTGCTGCAGTGTCAGATGAGAAAAGTTGTTAAATCAAAACTAATTCAAGTGGAATGGCATTAAGTGGAGAAGGAGCGGTATACACTAGTAATCATTTATGCCACTGAGGTTTTTCACATTAAGATATAAACCATCAAATGCTCAACCCCATGATAGAAGATGACCTGTGTTCGATTAGTGACATAGGTGCTGGAGAGACCAGGCAGGTGAGGGGGATGGGATACTGGTTTGCCCACCCTCGGGGGGGGGCATCCTAAGATTGCTGCAATAGCAGCACTAAGAACCTGGTGGCCCCTGACCTGCACGCAGCATATTGATTGGCAGAGGGTTTGTTTATGAATGAAATCTCACATGAACCATGCAAAGGCAGCCATAGCAGAGCTCTCAAGGCCCCACTGGGGTGTTGGAGTTAGGACACCCTTATCAACAGCAGTTTGATTATGCACCAGTATCCTTGACCTCCCCAACAGCTCCAGATGTTTGTCAGGGTGAGCCCAGGTGAGACTACGGTGAGTCCTGCAAATCCAATGAATGAGAAGATGAGCTGGTACAGCTGACAGTCAGCTGCAGGGAGGTAAAAAAAAGAAGAAGGTATGAAACAACAAGCATGTCTCATTGAATGAGCTTTTATCAAAATATTTGTTTTTTTCTTATCCCAGGTTTTACAGCTGTAATGTTTGTCATATTAATTTATAAAGTGCAGGGAGCAAAGACCTCACATGCATGTTGTGTGAATTTTGCATCCTCATAAAAATAATGAATGCCAATTTAATGAGATAGACTTAATGGTCTGTGTCTTGATCTACAGTGACCTAATGATATCAGTCATAAGGGTGCACACCTCAGCAATCAGTTATTGAAAAGTGCGCTGTCTGAAAATAATCAAAAGCAGGTTACCCAACAGCAGTTCTACAACCATAACATGCATTCATTTTTTTCATGCTTCCTGCTTTCATCACTACTAAGTCTTGAACCCAGGACCCTGTGCATTATAATCACAGCAATGCACCTCTACACCATCATAAGCTAGAGTGCTCCATAACAGTGTTAAGATACATGATCCTTAAAGGTACTTTGTAAATATATCTCATATGCAGTTTATTAAAAGAATGGGTATATATATGTGCAGAGTCCAAAATATTATAAGGATCTACAGCCCTTAAGGGGTGGGAGATGCACACAGCTACAGTTGTTAAAAACCCCGGGCTGACAATCTAGTGCTCTGTCAGCAAGCTCTGTTATGGAATCTAAATTAATGATCTAGTTAAGGAGGTGAGGGGACAAAAAGACTGTCACAAAAGAGCATCCAGGAAAAAGGAAAGGATTACAAGGTGGATTTAGGCATCCTGTTCCACTGAACTGGCAGAAAGATATATTGGCATCTGCTGTGAAATGTTTGCTGTTCTGCTGATTTTGTCCACCCCACAAAGGTGTGAAAACACTTGTAAGAAGCACCACTGCGACAAGAAATGCCCATATTGGGTAACCCCCAACTGGTCACATTTGTTTAGCTACACTTCACTGTTATTTTTTCCCACTTACTTTCTATACCACTATTGTACAAAATGCAGACTTGATTGACAGAATACATATTGCATACACATTAAATACAGAAGTCAAAACATGTTCAATGCTCCAGAGGTTTTGTTCTAATCAGATTGCATCTCTGCTGCATTGACCTGAAATTGTTTTATGAAGTGGTACTAACTTTTTATACTGTTGTCATTATAGCACCATTTTTGTTTCCTGATGTTAACATTTTGCTCACAAATAAAAAATTTATTTACACACACATTTTCACAGAGTATATTAGAACACTTTAGCTGCAAAAAAATTGTTGCATAGTGAATTTACTACAAAAGCATTTCCCAATAATAGGTTTCAGTGATTACATTACAAATTCTGTAAATGTATGAATTTGTGCAATTGTGATTTTAAAAGGATGTTATGGTTCATAATGCTGCCTAATGGAAACTTATTTTAGTGTTAATAAATCAGTTTTAATTAACAGAATTTTCCGTTCATTTTAAAAAGGGTTAACTACCCCCTCATAACAGACTACTAGTGTTATAATGGAAACACAAAATAAGAAGTTTTGCTCACTGAAACTGACCGTGTTTTCACCTGAAATTATGTGTTTCATTCACTTGAACATGAATCTAAGCACCTGGTGTTGAGTACAGAACCCACAGCCTAATGTGATACTTGCTGTGTCCCAAAATTACATCCTGAATCTTAGAGGCATGGGTAAGGTACTTCCCCAGAGTCACACAGCCCTAAAACTGAATCCTGCACTTGTGGAATTAGCTTGTTAACAGCTCATATCCTTAATCCTTTAAACCACTACTAAGAATGGTTCATTCTGATCACAGCACCAGCAAGCATTTCCCTATGTAAGTTAAACAGACAAACATCCACTTTCAGGGGTGGCTTGAGAACACTATGTAATTACGTGATTTATTCAGTCACACACACACACAAAGGGAATCAAACCCCAGATTACAGAAATCAGTCTGTGAACAGCTCATAGCCTTAACTCTCTGTGCTAACTACCAGGAAGTCTGGTCTTTTAATTTGTTAATCAAGTAAACTCACTCAACACAGTTGTCTCTTTTCAAAGGAGACCTGGAAGTACTGTATGGTTAAATGATTTGCTCAGTCACGTAGCGGTTAAATGGAGACCAATGGAGTCAAACCCTTGAAGTATAGGATGCAACTTATTAACCTCATACCATCACTCCTCTGCACTAACCACCAGACTTTCAGAAGGTTCTTAAAGTACCCCTTCCATCTGTCTTTCATACCCTCTGAACTAGCATTGTTACCGGCATCATTTATGAATGGTACCTGCCAGCTATCTTCTTTGTCTTTCTGTCTCTGCCTCACAGCCTGGTAGAACTTCTTTGAACTTTCTGCTGAAAAACGTTTGGAAACTTCGAAGAGAATCTCTAATACCTTTTTCTTTGTTACTGTGGCTATTTTCTTAGTCTCTTTGCTAGCTAACCAGTATTCCTCCTTATCATGGTCCTAATTATTCCTAATGTTACAGAAAAAAATCCTTTTGAACTTAGAGAGTTATGGGTGACTTACTGGAACATAGCTCTGATAAAGCTTATCCATCCACATTTTTTCTCAGCTGGGGATCCCATAAGCTCACTGAGTACAAATATCTATCTATCTTTTAACAGCAACCCAGAAATAGTCGTTAACTGTCTTCCTTAGAGTTACACAGTAGGCAAACAGTGGTGGAAGGAATTGAACCCTAGGCATCTGTACTAACAGCCAGACTAGTCAACATATTAAACAAGAAATTGTTTCCAATTTTTTTTTTTTTTTTTATCCCCGTGGGTACTATAACACCCATGCAGATGGCTATACCATTTGCACCCCTTAAATAATATGACTAACTCTGAGGTCACAACATCTTGAAGTGAGTTGTAAATTACTTTACAAAATGCCTATTTAGTTTACTGGTTTTGATCAAGCAGGTTTCACTGAAATGGCCTTGAATGGGCTGAATGTTTACCAGACTCTTTATCATATGATCAGTCAGAATTACAATGGAAAAACAGCGAGTCAGTGAAAAACATTGAATAAAACTATTTTTAATGTTTTAATGAAAGTCTGTGCAAAATTTCTATTCAGGGGTAACACAGTCGCATTACAAGCTTGCATACTGCTGCTGCAAAATTTACAGTTCATCATCTTCTTTCGGCTGTTCCCATTAGAGGTCACCACAGCAGATCACCTGTTTACATTTCTTCCTGTCCTCTGCATCTTGCTCTGTCACACCAACCACCTGCATGTCCTCTCTAACCACATCCATAAACCTTATCTTAGGCCTTCCTCTTTTCCTGTTACCTGGTAGCTTCATCCTTAGTATCTTTTTCCCAATATACTCCACATCCCTTCTCAGCACATGTCCAAACCAACATAATCGTGCCTCTCTGGCTTTGTCTCCAAATCTTCCAACCTGGGCTGACCCTCTAATATACATATTCCTAGTCCTCTCCACCCTCGTCACACCCAGTGCAAATCTTAACATCTTTAATTCTGCCACATCCTGCTCAAACTCCTGCCTTTTTGTCAATGCCACTGTCTCCAACCCATATAACATAGCTGGTTTCACTACCCTCTTGTAGACCTTCCCTTTCACTCTTACAGGTACTCGTCTGTCACAAATCACTCCTGACACTCTTCTCCACCCACTCCATCCTGCCTGTACTCTCTTCTTCACCTCTCTTCCACACTCACCGTTACTCTGAACTATTGACCCCAAGTATTTAAACTCATCCACCTTCGCCACCTCTACTCCTTGCATCCTCACCATTCCTCTATCCTCCCTCTCATTCACACACATATATTCTGTCTTAGTCCTGCTGACCTTCATTCCTCTTCTCTCTAGAGCATATCTTCATCTCTCCAGGGTCTCCTCCACCTGTTCCCTACTCTCACTACAGATCACAATGTCATCTGCAAACATCATAGTCCACGGGGACTCCTGTCTGATCTCGTCTGTCAACCTGTCCATCACCATCGCAAATAAAAAAGGGCTCAGAGCTGATCCTTGATGTAACCCCACCTCCACCTTAAACGCATCCGTCACTCCCACCACAGACCTCACCGCTGTCACACTACCCTCGTACATATCCTGTACCACTCTTACATACTTTTCTGACACTCCTGACTTCCTCATACAATACCACAACTCCTCTCTAGGCACCCTGTCATATGCTTTCTCTAAGTCTACAAAAACACAATGCAACTCCTTCCGACATTCTCTGTACTTCTCCATCAACACTCTCAGAGCAAAGATCGCATCTGTAGTGCTCTTTCCTGGCATGAAACCGTACTGCTGATCACTAATCATCACGTCCCTTCTTAACCTTGCTTCCACTACTCTTTCCCATAACTTCATGCTGTGACTGATCAATTTTATCCCTCTGTAGTTACTACAGATCTGCACATCACCCTTATTCTGAAAAATCCGTACCAAAACACTTTTTCTCCATTCCTCAGGCATCCTCTCACTTTCCAAGATTTCATTAAACAATCTGGTTAAAAACTCCACTGCCATTTCACCTAATCACCTCCATGCTTCCACAGGTATGTCATCTGCGCCAACAGCCTTTCCATTCTTCATTCTCTTCATAGCTATCCTTACTTCCTCCTTGCTAATCCATTGTACTTCATGATTCACTATCCCCACATCATCCAACCTTCTCTCCCTCTCATTCTCTTTATTCATCAACCCCTCAAAGTACTCTTTCCATCTCCTCAACACACTCTCCTCGCTTGTGAGTATGTTTCCCTCATTATCCTTTATCACCTTTACCTGCTGCACATCTTTCCTAGCTCGGTCCCTCTGTCTAGCCAATCGGTACAAGTCCTTTTCTCTCTCCTTAGTGTCCAACCTTTCATACAACTCTTCATATGCCTTATCCTTAGCCTTCGCCACCTCTCTCTTTGCCATGCACCTCATCTCCTTATACTCTTGTCTACTTTCTTCATCTCTCTGACAATCCCACTTCTTCTTTGCCACCCTCTTTCTTTGTATACTCTCCTGTACTTCCTCATTCCACCACCATGTCTCCTTGTCATCCTTCCTCTGTCCAGATGTGATACCAAGCACCTTTCTAGCCATCACCCTTACTAGCTCTGCTGTAGTTACCCAGCTATTTGGTAACTCTTCACTGCCACCCAGTGCCTGCCTTAACTCATCCCTGAACTCCACCTCACAATTACCCTTTTTCAGTTTCCACCCCTTGATCCTTGGTTCTGCCCTCACACTCCTCTTCTTGATAACCAACGTCATCCTACAAACCACTATCCTATGCTGCCTAACGACACTTTCTCCTGTCACCACTTTACAGTCTCCAATCTCCTTCAAACTGGCCCTCCTACATAAGATATAATCCACCTGTGTGCATCTTCCTCCACTCTTGTATGTCACCCTATGCTCCTCCCTCTTGTTAAAATACGTATTCACCACAGCCATGTCCATCCTTTTTGCAAAATCCACTACCATCTGACCTGCATTCCTTTGTTTAACACCATACCTACCCATCACTTCCTCATCCCCTCTGTTCCCTTCACAAACATGCCCATTGAAATCTGCTCCAATCACCACTCTCTCACCCTTGGGTACAGTCATCACCACTTCATCCAATTCACTCCAAAATTGTTCTTTCTCATCCATTGCACACCCAACTTGTGGAGCATACACACTAACAACATTCATCATTACACCATCAATTTCCAGCTTCATGAACATCACTCTATCCGACACTCTTTTCACCTCCAAAACACTCTCAGCATACTGTTCCTTCAGAATAACTCCTATGCCATTTCTCCTCCCATCCCCACCATGATAAAACAATTTGAACCCACCTCTGATACACCTAGCCTTACTCCCCTTCCATCTGGTCTCTTGCACACACAATATACCAACCTTCCTTCTGTCCATCATATCAGCTAGCTCTCTCCCTATTCCAGTCATACTGCCAACATTTAAAGTTCCGACCCTCACTACCACAGTCCTAGCCTTTCTCCTCTCCTCCTGCCTTCTGCCATGTCTTCCGCCTCTTCTCCTCCTTCGGCCAACAGTAGCCCAATTTCCGCCAGCACCCTGTAGGCTAACAGTACTGGTGGCGGTCGTTGTTAACCCAGGCCTCAACCAATCCGGTATAAAATTTTTTCTTGGTGACTGCATGAAATGTTTTGGTGAAGTTTTATGCCGGATGCCCTTCCTGATGCAACCCTCTCCATTTATCTAGGCTTGGGAATGGCACAAAGAAATGCACTGGCTTGTGCATCCCCAATTTTCACAGATGACTCCCTGTTTGTTTCTGTAAAATAACCAGAGAAGCACAAATGGGTAGAATCCATTTTCAGTATAAGCTTGCATTGAAAAGCAAAAAAAGCATCACTATAGTGATTAAAAAATTAATTGCAGGCCAACGTGACCAACAGACAATATGGGATTAAGCTACAGTGTGTGTGTGTGTGTGTGTGTGTGTGTGTGTGTGTGTGTGTGTGTGTGTGTGTGTGTGTGTCTCTATGGATCCCATGCAGAAGCTCAATTTTTCAAAAAGTCAAATTTCAAATAGGCAAGACCATATGACTGACTTTTCAAAAAGTCGAACTTCAGAAAACAAAAAATATGTATGCACCCCCATACCGCCTCCATATTATATATCTCATCTCCAAGATCGCACTGCAATGGGGAAAAGAGTAAGTTCCCCAATCCCCACTGTACCGTCATCTCCATTCAAAAGCTTCGACTTTTCAAAAAGTCGATCGTAAGAGTCAAGCTTCTAATGTGTGTGAGTGTGTGTGTGTGTGTGTGTGTGTGTGTGTGTGTGTGTGTGTGTGTGTGTGTGTGTGTGTGTGTGTGTGTGTGTGTGTGTGTGTGTGTGTGTGTGTGTGTGTGTGTGTGTGTGTGTGTGTGTGTGTGTGTGTGTGTGTGTGTGTGTGTGTGTGTATAGTGACAGTTCGTAACAGTAAACACTTACAAAAGGGAATGTTCCATTTCTATGTGTTTCTGCCTGCTGTCTGCTTTCTGGCAAGATATGAATTGATTGCAATTTGCCATTACCCCGCTGTTGTGTGATCTTGGAGTTGATATATATAATTAGCAGGGGGTATGGGGGATGCAGGATGGCTTGCCCTCCTGCAAAAAATATTACTTTTATTTTTTTGTAGTTTTCTGTCATTTTAGTTTATTTTCGATCTAAAATGACAGTTTTTCTTGGCCGCTGTGGTGCAACAGTTAGCATTGTTGCCTCACAGCAAGGGGTTCTCTGGTTCGATTCTCAGCTGGAGTGCCTTCTCTGTGGAGTCTGCATGTCCTCCCTGTACTTGAGTGAGTTTTAAAGACATGCAAGTAGGTGCGAGTGTGTGTGTGTGTGTGTGTGTGTGTGTGTGTGTGTGTGTGTGTGTGTGTGTGTGTGTGTGTGTGTGTGTGTGTGTGTGTGTGTGTGTGTGTGTGTGTGCCTTGTGAAGTTTAGGCACTGGGCTGGCAACTCAACACTGTACAACACTGTACAAACTCCACTGACAATCAGTTTGTGGACAGTGATCCGCTGTGGTGACCTATAATGGGAGAAGCCGAAAGACATTGCTTTTCAATCTAAAATGACAGCTGTTTTGCTTTTTATCCATAGGTTCATAGGTTGGTAATAGGCTATCAGCTCTAGGGCCTATACAATCCTAGCCATAACTATTCCCTGGCTGTTTCTTTCCAGAATATTTACTCCCCTGGTCTAGCAAGGTGACTGACATGATCCCCGGGATGAATTTCCTATCTCCCATCCAATCATCAAGGTTCATTTTGAAGAGTCCCAAAGAGGTGCTCAGCTTGACATGTATGGCCAGTCTATTCCAGAGTATGGAGAGTCTCTGGGTCAGGAACCTATACCTCCAGCATGTTTTGTTCATTGTGATGACCAGGTTTAGTTCCCTGGACCATGTGGCTCTGAAGAATTGGGATTTCTTTAAGTGTAGCATGTCCAACAGCACTGGATTTGACATGGCCTTGTATGTTAAGCAGAGATCGCCTCTGAGTAGGCGATATGCAATAGAGTATAGCTGGAGTTTTTTTAGACTGTCAGCATAAAGCATCTGCTTTAGGCCTGTGATTCTTTTAGTGAGGTATTTCTTTGGCCTTTCCAGTTGTTACAGATGTCTTGTGAGGTACATACCAAACAGGGCGTTGCACTCTATAATGGGTCTAATGAGGGATGAGTACAGTAGGACAATGTCCTCCTTTTTTCTGGATGAAAAGCCCTTACTGATGAGGTATGCCACATAAAAGGACTGTTGTGGCTATGTCGTTATTGAAGGTGAGTCCAGTTTAAAATGTTTGGTATTTGATAATATATATATATATATATATATGTGTGTGTGTGTGAAAGCATAGCCTACCACTAAAATTGAAAGTAGTTGATCCAACAAAGATCGACTGCTTTCCATCGAAAATGTGAACATCAACAACAGGGATAAAAAAAGTAACACAGACACAAACAGGGAACAAGCCTCCCTACACCCCCTATGTGAGGTGTTGTGCCCCCACACCCCATACTAATTATATATACCAACTTCAAGATCGGTCTACAGTAGAAAGGGCATATACCCTGATCCCCACTATACCGCTATCTCTTGGTGAAAAAGCTAGTACTTTTCGATCATCTGGCTTTTTGACTCATCGGTGTGAAGCCAGTTCAAAGTAAGGTTCTGCACATAGATAGATATATATATATATATATATATATATATATATATATATATATATATATATATATATATATATATATATATATATATATAAACTGTATGTCAGAATATAACACTGAAAATATTTATCAGTCAAAATATCTAAACTCAAAATACTGAAAAGAAAAACGTATGTTATGCAGTGGGGAGAAGTCACCCTGCTTCTCCCATCCCCTGCATCTTATATATACCCCACCCATTGCAATTATAAACCAATTCCAGGATTGCACAACAGTGAAAATGGGCAAATTTCCAAATTTTCGAAAGTTTGAATCTTAGATATTTTGTGCCAGCAACAGCTTTTGGGTATTACAGCAAATAAATGTCACATATCTATCTATCTACCTACCTATATGTGAAATATGTACACACCCAGGCAAGCGAGCGCACGTGCACACACACACACACACACACACACACACACACACACACACACACACACACACACACACACACACACACATCTCAACAGCACTACCTCCATTGTATCTTTTATACAAAAAACTACTATTGTAGTGTATAAATTTCAGTTATTTGAATTAATTTTGCAACATAATCTAAAAAAAAAACAGTCCAAACATCTGGGAAGTAACCTTCTACTTACTTTACCCATTAGATTGTGCTAATGATAGTGAAAAAGCCTTGTTTTGCATTGTGGTGATTTTTCATCTGAAATTGGTGTTGCTGCTTCCTCCTGGTAAGAGAATGTGCTACTGCTGCTGTTTCTGTCTTAAATTACTACTGGTTACAAAGCAGTGTTAATTTTATTTAGCCTGTGTAGTCTTGCGGTCTGTTTTAAATACACTGTGTTTTTGAAAACTACTACCCTGTGTCTTGATCTTTTCCAGTGAACTTGACTTAGAAAACAGTTTTTCAACTTGTGTGAAGTAACCTTTTTTATATATTTCACACATTAGAGACAGCTGTTGTGTCTTTCGGCTTATCCCGGTTAGGGGTCGCCACAGTGGAACTCCGGTCCACTAATGTATGGTAGTGGATTTTTACGTGCCGAGTTACCAGCCCTGACGCACAACCTTCAACGAAGGCACGCCCATTCATGCATGCCTCCACACAGAAGATGCTCTAGCTGAGAATCGAACGTGACAATGTCTTGCTGTGAGGCGACAACACTACCACAGCACCACAGCTAATGATGCTTTAAACATTCTCTTTTGTGCTGTTGTGATTTTGCACCCCAGACTAGTCAAACTAGACTCCATTGATTGTGATTTATATAGATTTAACGTCAGCATTTGACAGGGTCATGCACATAACACTGATCAATAAATTAGTACAACTATGTATTGATGTACTGTTGATAAGATGGATAGCTGCAGGGCTTACAAATAGGACAAGGCAAGTATCATACACCAACTGGACAGGTGAAATCCTTGATTAAAGTCAAGGTGTCCCACAGGCCTCTGTACTAGGCCCTTACTTGTTTAGATTGTATCTTTCAGACCTTACTTTTTCATCTGAGGTGTTCTACAGTCTATATGCTGACGACCTGAAATTGGGTAAACTGATTACAAGTGTTACAGATAAGGCATGTCTTCAAAATAATTTGACTAAATTGACCATTTGGGCACAGGAGCATAATATGTTGATAAATATGTCAAAAACTAAGCATATGAGATTTGGGAGACATAAACTGAAAGGTGAATATTTAATACAGCACACAGTGATTGAAACTGTAGACTCATTTAAGGACTGGGGTATATTGGCAGATTCAGCTATGAGTTTTTTTCTAATAATATCAACCAATTGGCTAATGATAGTTATAGAACTATAGGTTGTATAAAAAGATTTATAAAGTCTAGGAAATCAAACATAATTAAGTCATTGTTTGTTAGTTACATTAGACCCAAACTTGAGTATGGAATAACAATATGGAAACCCTATAGAAAAACAAGCATGAATAAACTGGAAAGAGTTCACCAGAAATATAGTAAGGGCATCCATGGTTGTGAAAATCTAAGTTATTATGAAAGACTAAAATATCTGAATTTGTACAGTGTCTCTTACAGATATTTAAGAGATCTTATTCAGGTATATAGGGCATTTAGGGACAACTACCTCTGGGAATGTTTGGGGTTATCAAAAAGTACTAGGAAATCCTCAGATAACCTATGTAGAAGATTGTATAGGAATGAGAAGTGTACTAATTGGTTCTTTGACAGAGTAGCTGATGCTTGGAATAGACTACAAAATTACATTAAAGCAAGTACTAGTTTAGATATTTTTAAGAACAGCCTGGACATTTATTATGGGAACAAGTGTTTTGGCATATTGGCAAGCTAGAAGGGCTTTAATGCCCTTGCTTGAAATATTTGTATGTGTGTATGTATGTATGTATGTGTGTGTGTGTGTATGTATGTGTGTATGTATGTATGTATGTATGTATGTGTGTGTATGTATGTTTGTGTGTATGTATGTATGTATGTATGTATGTTTGTATGTGTGTGTGTATGTATGTATGTGTGTGTATGTATGTATGTATGTGTGTGTGTGTGTATGTATGTATGTATGTATGTATGAATGTATGCGTGTGTGTGTGTGTGTGTGTGTGTGTGTGTGTGTGTGTGTGTGTGTGTGTATGTATGTATGTATGCATGTATGTATGTATGTATTGGTGAGAGAAGGGGCCACTCCTGTTGTTTTATGACTTTAATTTCTACTGTTGGCATAGCAGCGATAACTTTAATTGGCCTATGTACAATTGTGATCTGTTCTGAAATTGCTTTACTTGCAGACGAGGCCATTCAGTCATTCTGAGTTGTGAAACAACCAGCCTACCATGAAATCTATACTTTGATTTGAAAAATATCCTCACACCATTTGGGATGTGCTGCACTGCGGGTGTATGCTGTTATGCACTAGTGCATACAACACAACAAGTCTTCCTGTCTGTCAAAGGAAAAATATACTTTAAAAATGATCAAAACATGGTAGGTTCGGGTTAAGGCACTTTAATCTTGCAGCAAGGAGACAAAAACGTGCTAATACAGAGTTTGTCTAACCAGAAATAGGAAATACTTTAATTTTTATACATTCTTAAACTGGTTATGTTCTACCATGCTGACGTAACAGATTACCACCTTTTTCATCATCATCTGCTGACCATCTTTCCCATGAATTTCTGCTGATTTATCAATTTTTATGTGAAACTTCCTGAGGAAAACAACATGGCCTTGATTACTCCCAGTTAGATACGTGTTATGTTACTATTCAAGATACTATGGCTAATTCAAGCACAATGCTAGCAGTTCATTTCTCTAATAATCCTTTGTCTACTTTATCTCTAAGTTACTACAGCTGCACAAGTTTCCATACTTTGAACAGAGCTGTTAGTCTAAAGTCATTACATTTATAAAATAAGGCATTGTTCATTAATTCGCTTCTGACCTAGCAGATAAACACCTGCTTCTCAAGTACATTTCCAAAAGGCATAAACATGAATATTGCTGTGCTAGCAATTACTAGGTCAGAGGGCAACTTGCAAGTTTCAGAAAGCATACTGCAGTTTTCAAAAAGCATCTTTTTCAGTCTCATATGAAACTCAATTTGTATAAAATGCAGTGTATGAAAAATAGAATGAAAAGCGTATTAAAATACTTGGTTATTAATTGGCATTAAGTATACACACATTAATACATATTTTTCTAACACTGTCGTATTCCTCCAAACTCCTATTCACTGCACTGGTACACCCAAGTGACAGCATGTACCTGACTGTGTCTGGCTGGGTGTTGAGGCAATTTGTGGTACATTGTGTCTGCTCATGACATTCAGTTTAACATTCCTAATCATCACTTCCTGATGTGTAGTTCTCATAGGTGACTGATTACGTGCTGCCCTGCTAGCTGATATCCTTGCTGTGGCTGATTGCTTACTGCCCTGATACATTGTATAATTTCTGTGATAGTATTACTTTTCTTCTCTGTATTTACTAGTGTCACATCTGTATCCACTGTTCATGTTTCTCATATTGTGCCTCAACATCTATTATTATTGTACCTGATGTCTCTTGTAATATTTGCCTTCTGTGTTATCCACTTCATTGAATCTTACAACGTGTTGCCTCATGTATTAACCACCATGTGAAGTCCTGGGGACAGTTGTATTTACACCTTTTGGATTATAATGCTTGTCATTCATAGTGACTGCTCAGTTGTGCACTATTCCTGCCTGCTGCTCAGGCAGTAGCATACGTCTACTTTGTTCATCATTGTTAAGTTAATTGTGTCTGCAGTTCAACTGATCCTTATAAAACTGTACTGAATTGTGCCATACTGTATTCATTTGCACCGGGTTGTGCTCTATTGAGATATATTGAGTAGTATTATATTGCCTGCTATCATACTGTACTTACATTTTACGGGGTAGCACTGTTTTGCACTCTTGTGTAGCTAGTTTCACTGCCCCTTTATATATAATACAGCTACTGCATTGTGTTGTCTTGTACTCTGTTACACTGAACTGCTTCAGGGAACCTTTATACAGTGGATATAAAAAGTGTACGCACCCCTGTTAAAATGCCAGGTTTTTCTGATATAAAAAAATGAGAGCATAATAAATAATTTCAAACTTTCCGAACTTTAATGTGACCTATGTACAATTCAATTGAAAAATAAATCTGTTAGGAGAAAAAATATAAAAAACGTACAATAAGCTGGTTGCATAACTGTGCACACCCTTAAACTAATACTTTGTTGAAAAAACATTTTGATTTAATTACAGCATACAGTCTTCTTGGGTAGGAGTCTATCAGCATGGCACATCTTGACTTGGCAATATTTGCCCACTCGTCCTTGCAAAAGCACTCCAAATCTGTCAGATTGGGAGGGCATCACTTGTGCACAGCCCTCTTCAGGTCACCCCGCAGGTTTTCTATTGGATTTAGGTCTGGTTCTGGCTGGGCCATTCCAAAACTTTAATTTTCTTCTGGTGAAGCCATTCTTTTGTTGAATTGGATGTATGCTTGGGGTCATTGTCGTGTTGAAAGGTGAAATTCCTCTTCATCTTCAGCTTTCTAGCAGACACGTGAAGGTTTTGAGCCAAAAGTGACTAGTATTTCGAACTGTTCATAATTCCCTCCACCTTGACTAAAGCTCCAGTTCCAGCTGAAGAAAAGCAACACCAAAGCATGAAACTGCCACCACCATGCTTCAACATGGGGACGGTCTTCTTTTGGTGATGCGAAGTGTTGTTTTTGTGCCACGCATACCTTTTAGAATTGTGGCCAAAAAGTTCAGCCTTGGTCTCATCAGACCACAACACATTTTCCCACATGCTTTTGGAAGACTTGATGTATTGTTTTGCAAATTATAGCCAGGCCTGGATGTTTTGTTATATAAGAAAAGGCTTCTGTCTTGCAACCCTACCCCATAGTCCAGACATATGGAGAATACGGGAGATTGTTGTCCCATGTAGTACACAACCAGTAATTGCCAAAAATTCCTGCAGCTCCTTCAGTGTTGTGGTAGATCTCTTGGCAGCCTCCCTGACCAGTTTTCATCTTCTCTTTTCATCAGTTTTGGAGGGATGTCCAGTTCTTTGCAAAGTCACTGTTGTCCCATATTTTCTCCACTTTTTGATGACTATCTGCACTGTTTTCCATGGTATAGCCAATGCTGAGGAAATTTTTTGTATCCTTCTCTTGACTGATACCTTTCAACAATGAGACCCCTTTGGTGCTTTGTAAGCTCTCTGTGAACCATGGATTTTGCTGTAGCAGGCAACTGAGTAAATGTCAGGAAAATCCTACTAGGTCAGCTGAACTTTATTTGGAGTTAATCAGAGTCCCTTTAATTGATGGCAGGTGTGTACCCAAGAAGACTGAATGCTGTAATTAAATCAAAAGTGCTTCAACAAAGTATTAGTTTAAGGGTGTGTACTCTTATGCAACCAGCTTATTGCACGTTTTTATTTTTTATATTTTTTCTCCTAACAGATTTGTTTGTTTTTCAATTGAATTATACAGGTTATAGGTCACATTAAAATTGGGAAAAGTTTTGAAAGGATTTATTGTGGTCTCATTTTTTATATCACAAAAACCTGGCATTTTAACAGGGGTGTGTACACTTTTTATATTCCACTGTATATCATACAGCTACTGCACTGTGCTGTTATACTGTTCCACTGGGTGTAACTAGTATCACTGTCCCTTTATATATAATACAGCTACTGTATTGTGCTGTTATACTGTGTTGCACTGTATGTAACTAGTATCACTGCCCCTTTACATATAATACAGCTATTGTACTGTGCTGTGTTATACTGTGTTGCACTGCGTGTAACTAGTATCACTGCCCCTTTATATATAATACAGCTACTGTATTGTGCTGTTATACTGTGTTGCACTGCGTGTAACTAGCATCACTGCCCCTTTATATATAATACAGCTACTGTACTGTGCTGTGTTATACTGTGTTGCACTACGTGTAACTAGTATCACTGCCCCTTTATATATAATACAGCTACTGTACTGTGTTATGTTATACTGTGTTGCACTGTGTGTAACTAGTATCACTGCCCCTTTGCATATAATACAGCTATTGTACTGTGTTGTGTTATACTGTGTTGCACTTTTGTATCTAATATCACTGCCCCTTTATATATAATACAGCTATTGTACTGTGCTGTGTTATACTGTGTTGCACTGTGTGTAACTAGTATCACTGCCCCTTTGTATATAATACAGCTATTGTACTGTGTTGTGTTATACTGTGTTGCACTTTTGTATCTAATATCACTGCCCCTTTATATACAATACAGCTATTGTACTGTGCTGTGTTATACTGTGTTGCACTGCGTGTAACTAGTATCACTGCCCCTTTATATATAATACAGCTATTGTACTGTGCTGTGTTATACTGTGTTGCACTGCGTGTAACTAGTATCACTGCCCCTTTATATATAATACAGCTATTGTACTGTGCTGTGTTATACTGTGTTGCACTGCGTGTAACTAGTATCACTGCCCCTTTATATATAATACAGCTATTGTACTGTGCTGTGTTATACTGTGTTGCACTGCGTGTAACTAGTATCACTGCCCCTTTATATATATAATGCAGCTATTGTACTGTGCTGTGTTATACTGTGTTGCACTGAGTGTAACTAGTATCACTGCACCTTTATATATAATACAGCTATTGTACTGTGCTGTGTTATACTGTGTTGCACTGCGTGTAACTAATATCACTGTCCCTTTATATATAATAAGCTATTGTACTGTGCTGTGTTATACTGTGTTGCACTGCATGTAACTAGTATCACTGCACCTTTATATATAATACAGCTATTGTACTGTGCTGTGTTATACTGTGCTGCACTGCGTGTAACTAGTATCACTGCCCCTTTATATATAATACAGCTATTGTACTGTGCTGTGTTATACTGTGTTGCACTGCGTGTAACTAGTATCACTGCCCCTTTATATATAATACAGCTATTGTACTGTGCTGCGTTATACTGTGTTGCACTGTGTGTAACTAGTATCACTGCCCCTTTGTATATAATACAGCTATTGTACTGTGCTGTGTTATACTGTGTTGCACTGCATGTAACTAGTATCACTGTCCCTTTATATATAATACAGCTATTGTACTGTGCTGTGTTATACTGTGTTGCACTGCGTGTAACTAGTATCACTGCCCCTTTGTATATAATACAGTTATTGTACTGTGCTGTGTTAAACTGTGTTGCACTGTGTGTAACTAGTATCACTGCCCCTTTGTATATAATACAGCTTTTGTACTGTGTTGTGTTATACTGTGTTGCACTTTTGTATCTAATATCACTGCCCCTTTATATATAATACAGCTATTGTACTGTGCTGTGTTATACTGTGTTGCACTGCATGTAACTAGTATCACTGCCCCTTTGTATATAATACAGCTATTGTACTGTGCTGTGTTATACTGTGTTGCACTGCGTGTAACTAGTATCACTGCCCCTTTATATATAATACAGCTACTGTACTGCGCTGTGTTATATTGTGTTGCTCTGCTTCAGTGTCCCATATATATCACACAGTTACTGTATTGTACTGTGTCATACTCTGTTTCACTGTCTGCACTGCAGCTTAACTGTCTCTTCATATATAATGCAGGTTCCTTTCCCTTCTACATAGACTTAAGAGTCAGCAAATTGCATAATATTGCATAAGATATGCCACTTGGCATTTTGGATCAGCCATGCATCTTCAGTCTGTATTTACCCCAAATGTTCCCAGCCTTACAGCGCTAGCTACCTATAGGCATTATTTTCTAATTGACGAAAGTGGTATCTCATGAAAGAGGGAAAAAATGTTTTGCAGTTCTGCAGCTAAGCAATCGACAAAGAGACCAAGCCTTCCTTCCATGTGAGAGACATAAGATTAACTTCATTCTCAGTTACTGATCTGATTGTCGCTCACCCCATTTAAATTCCTAGTGATATACTGGTTCCTATAAGGTGGACATTGATTATTTACTTAAACTGCTTGCAAAGTCCCCTGCCTTCTCTTTACTTTAAAGGAAGCAGCATTTTATTCATTCATTTGGTAACCAGGTAAGAGAACTGGACAGCACAGACCTTTTCAGCCATGTCGTGGGCCACAAGTCAAGGTTAAATGCAAGATGCTTGGATGCTTTACATTAGCCAATCAACAAACCTGTTTTTGGCAGGTGCCAATATATTAGAGTGCAAACATTATACACACACAGTAACCAAGGTGCAGAGGCAGAGCTTTAAACCACTGAGTCACTGTACTTCCCTCGTGCACAATGTAGTCTTTATTTAGTTCTCAGTTACTCTTTTTTATGTTCGCTTCAACTCACTACTGGTAACTTACAATAATTCAAAATGCCAGTTTTACACTTACACGGAAGCAATGTAGTTAACAGATTAGTTGGCAAATGCAAATAAACATTTTTAGTTAATCAGGAGCATTATTAAAGGGATAAATACATACTTTTTACTAAGTATTTTACTGAAATATCACATTTTTTATTCATAGTACTGAAAACGAAACTAGCTAACATTTCTGGTTGTACTGAAACACTAAAGTGCACAAGTAGGTGTTTGTGAAAGCAAACAAATGTGATTGAAAGATAATGAACACAGCTCATTTTGAAAATGCATTATGTGTGGGAGCAAGCCCCTCCCTAGCACTATGTGGAGTTGCACCCCACATACCCTGAAAACTATGTAACTAGCACTGAGGTTATCCTCCAATGGACAAAAACTCAAATATTTCATTTCTCAGCTGTGTGGCTAATTCATAGGTTCATAGGTAGGTACTAGGCTACTGGCCCTGGGGCCTATATAAGCCAAGCAAAAAAGTTCCCTGGTTTTTCCCACCCAAGAAAGTTATTTTCCTGTGCCCATGTCTAGCAGAGCCACAGAAGTGATACCCAGGGTAAATTTCCTATTTCCCATCCAATTGTCGAGTTTTTTACATGAATGGGTAGTCTGTTCCAGAGCATGTGAAGTGTCTGGGACAGGAATCTATCCCTCCAGCATGTTCTGTTTATTGTGGTGACAAGGTTTAGGTCCCTGGTTCGTGTGGCTCTGAGGCATTGGGGTTTCTTTAAGTGTAGCATGTCCAACAGATCTGGATTTGACATGGCTTTGTATGTTAGGTAGAGGTCGCCTCTGAGTAGCCGATATGTGATGGAGTACAGCTGGAGTTTTTTGAGACGGTCTGCGTATGGCATCTGTTTGAGGCTGGTAATCCTCTTAGTGAGGTATTTCTGTGGCCTTTCTAGTTGTTGTAGATGTCTTGCAAGGTACATGCCAAATGGGACGTTGTACTCTATAATGGGTCTGATGAGGGATGAGTAGAGAGGAACAATGACCTCTTTTTTTCTGGAGGTGAACCCCTTTGTGATGAGGTGTGCCATGTAGAAGGATTTCCTGACTACTGTGGCAATGTGATTATCAAAGGAGAGACTACTGTCCATCTGTGTCCCAAGGTCTCTTATCACACTTTCTGTGTTTAGTAGGCTTCTGTCTATGTGGTAGTTTATGGGTACAGTGTTTTTCCCAAAGGGGATGATAATGCACTTCTTGGCATTGAGCTTTAGGACATGACTTTGACACCAAGCATCAATCTCAGTGAGGCCCCTTTGTAGAATGTCCACATCATTAGGCGATTCTATTATGGCACGTAGTTTGCAGTCGTCTGTGAACTTCATTAGCCAAAGACCTGCTGTATTAGCCTGGACTTCTGAGAAGTAGATGCCAAACAGGAGAGGACCCAGGACTGAGCCCTGTGGTACTCCACTTGTCACTGGTCTCAAGTTGGATTTGGAGTCGGTTACTTTCACTGTGTGGGTTCTGTCAGTGAGCCAGTTGGCCACCCATCTTGTGACATAGGGATTTATGCCCCGTCTAGTGAGTTTATCTATAATTCCAGTGTGGGGGATGGTGTTGAAAGCCTTGGCGAGGTCAAGATAGGCTGTGTGCACTACCTTACCCTCATCCACAGCTCTGGTGACTGCTTCAAATAAGTCAGTCAGATTTAGTAGACATGACCTACCTTTTACAAACCCAAACTGAGTGGGGTCCAGAGTTTGGATGTTACCTATGTCCTTGTTTAAAAGCTCCAAGATGATACGTTCAATGGCCTTGCAGACCAGGCACATCAGGCTAATGGGCGGTAGTTCCCAGGGTCCGTAATAGCTCCCCTTTTGTGGAGTTGGATAACCATCGTTGTGCACCATTCAGTAGGCACAAAGCCTGTAGTGAGGCTATGATTGAACATGGTACTTAGATGATGTGCCAGTTCGTTCTATAGTTCATGCAGAACGCAGCCTGGGATGTTGTCAGGTCCCATGGATGCTGTGTTCTTGGCTTTGGAGAGTGCAATCTTTACTTGTGCAGCCATGATTACAGGGGCTTTGCATTCTTCTGGTATAGTGATGGGCCCTTTGGGGGGTGAGAGGTGGTGAAGTTTGCACCGAACCTGTCTGCCAGGATGTTGGCAATATCAGTTGTTTCTGTATATCTAGTGCCATTGTGCTGTAGCTCAGAGCAGATCTGAGTGTCGTCATTGAGATTCTTGACACAGCTGTAGACTGCTTTGCGGGTGTCTTTAGAATCAGTGGCGATTTTATTTTCATAACTAGTTTTGGAGGATTTTATGAGGGATCTCAGCTTTTTACTGAGGCTGACCAGGGAGTGCCTGCAATCAGGGGATTTTACTCTTTTTTGCAACAGCTTTTTCTTTCAGAATGGAAAACATTCCAGTGCTCAAAACAGGTGATTTGAGCTTTGTGCTTTGGAAAGTTGTCTGTTCCATAGTTGTTTAGTGTTATTTTGTCCTATTCTTCTAAATAATGCAGTCATTAATTCTATTTTGTTTATCATTTTTGTTTGTTTCATTTAAGAAGAAAGGGACATGTCACCATTCAAAATGTAACAATGATTAGTAAAGTATAAGTGTTATATTTTAAGTGATGTAAATAAAAAAGTGACATTTTTCTAGGTATACTTAATGCAAGAAATGGAGAGAGAAACATATCGAGAGAGTCACACCTCAGGTTTCAGAAGAAGTTCCCTACACATAAGGAAACTGGTGCACACAAAAGTAGCAGTTTCCCCAATCATGGGAAATGTGATTCACAGACATGTTAGTTGCAATAAGGAAAGATTTCATTATCAGCTAATTCTCTGAACTGAATTATGTTACCACTTGCACTAATCAGCACTTTGCTCTGGTTGTTAATCACTACTGTGGCCCATGTTTCACATTGGCACAAGCACCTCCTCCGTGTGCACACACACACACACACACACACACACACACACACAGAGACTGCCATATCTTTTGTCTGTCCCTGAGATTACAGAATGTCTCTGATGTAATGTCTTGTTTTTCTCTGTCCCTCTTAAATCACAGATGATTACAGTGGTCAGTAATGCAGATGTAGTATGGTGACCCCCAACAAACACACACACACACACACACACACACACACATACACACACACACACACACACACACACACACACACACACACACACACACACACACACACATATACACACACACTCCCCTGAAATCATTCATACTCCCACAGACACTAATAATGCTGCCATATATATGCACCACTAACTCTCCGCAGATACTTACCTGATCTTTCCTTTTACATGATCTCCCCCCAGACAACGTTTGAACCATGTTTATTAACATTGTCATCCATGCACTTATGCAGCTGAGTGATTCTCTGAATTGCCAGGCTACATAAATGCCTTACCACAGGCATATCTGTAAAGGATCCTATGGCTATTTAGCATAGGTCACTCCTCTGGAAAGTCTCATGAGCATGTAACACAGCCTAGGAAATGGCCCAGCATGGTGATTCTACAGACTATATAGAATCACTGTGCAGGGCATGTCTCTAAATCAGAAACGACTTCTACTAGTGGAAAGTAACCATGTTACGGCTAAACACTGGCCCTTTCTGAATCCCAGCCATTATTTATAGTATATGCAATATGTGCAATATGTCAGCCTTATGTTTATACCAAACACCATTGAACTCCATACAAATTATATAGTGCAGCTTTTAAAATAGAATATAACCACATACGCGCGCAAGTGCACACACATTCACAACTCTGCAAAATAATTCCATTAAGAAATGTTGTTTATTTTCCATTTATACAAAATGCCATGTATCTGTCCAGAACACAGGCATTCAGAAACATTATCACCAGTGGAAATCCCTCTTTACCACTGACTGTAGCCATTTCTAATTCAGAGATAGCCCTATTGAAATGCTTAAACTCAATGAGGACAGCAGTGGTGATCTACCTCTGGACTACCTCAAATGTAAATTTAGCATTTCGGTGGAGATGCATGTAACGAGTCATGTGCTCTTACCCAGCACATTCAGGCTCTGAGTGATTTAAAGTTAGAAGAGTTAGGTCTGCACTCTGGTGGCAGTGAAAAGTTATTCGGTTGCATTCTATGTTGAAAAACAATGAGGAAGCCTTAGGCTGAGTTTATTGTGATTGGCAAGAGGGCTATATTGCTTCCTTACTGTTTTTTTTCTGAACCTCTATAAAGGCATCACATTTAAGTGAGTTTTGCTATCACACAGTAACATTTAGCAGTGCCCTGTAATGATGCAGGCAGTTAGAACTGAAATTTTCCCTTTAAAACTATTTCTGAAATTTCCTCAGTACTTAGTTTTGCAAAGAACAACCTGTTTGTGCTTTGAGGAGTATTGACTCATGACTTAGATAGTCCTAGTTGTAGTCTATACTCTTGCAATACCCAGGCTAGCCAGCTGTGAACCTGTCTTGTACCATCCCCTTGTTGATCATGTAAAAAGAACCTGTAACCATGGATATGCACTTTCTTACTATCTCTGCAACCAGTTTGGCGGATATGGGTATCTTGATGAAATGTAGCAATTGTGTCATTTTTGTTGACAACCACTTAATTCTTAAACAAACTGATACAGTCTGTGAATGATGTAGTTGCACAATGTCACTGGAACCAAGGCTCTCGAATGCAAGCATTTATAGCAACAAACAGGTTTTCAGAAACACACATACTACACCCACCACACACATAGTATGGACCAAACACATAGACCCACATATGCTGAGGTTCTTACATGCAATCTCCCTAAACCTCAAAGGCCTCCAAGACATTGCACTTACAGTGAGGTATCCTCAGCAACCTGAAATGCATCCACCATGACACATACAGTCATATCTCATGGCATCTCAACTTCTAAGACCATAAGAAAACCACCACATAAACCAATATTTTGGTCAAAGGAGACTCCATCCTGATACACCAGGATGAGCAAGGAGAAAGTCACAGTCAGTTACCTGTTGGGGCCAAGATCCACCAAATCATGCATGTAGGCAGGTCATTGAACCACAAGTACCAGAGTACCAGAATGCCTCAGCCATACTTAATTTGGGTCATGTTGGTGTAAAAGACCTGATCTCTGGGCTATATCAAGAGAGACATGATGGAGCTCTTAAACTATACATCCTAGGCTGGTATGAGCCTGTCAATGAGTGGCATTCTACCTTCTCCAAGGATTATGCCACAATATGAACATAAGTTAATTAACTTTAATAATTGACTTAGTTTTTGGTGTTATTCAAGGGAGTACAGTATTTGCCAGCTTGGAAGGATATGGGTGACAGGCCATGTTGCTTTGCAGGGGATGGTCTGCACCTGTCCACTCTAGGCTTTCAAATATTGGATAAAACATTGCCCACCCCATAGTGTCTTTTTCAGATATTGCCAACCTGATAAACATTCTAACACTGCAAAAGCACTCCAAGAAAATCTAAAAGTGTTACTGCTCAATGCCAGAAGTCTAAACAAGAAACTAAACTCTCTGCAAGCTTTCCTTAATCAGGGAATGCAGACATCTATATAGTTACTGATACATGGTTATAAGCCTAACCAGGTATATCCAACAATTGGAACATCCACAGAGGTTAATCACTAAAAGAATACAGGGTGTAACTAAAATGGCTTATGCAGACTGCCTCAAGGATCTATCCCCGTATTCTGTCTCCTACAACCTTTTGACAGGAAATCTATGCCTGGCCCCAACAGTGCATTGTCAGACCACAATCTGATGGACCTCCTGCATATCCACAAAACAATCTGCACCAGAATTACTCATTCTAAACACTTAAACTTTGCCTGTGATATACATAGGACCTGCTGGAGAGACAGTATGTATCCCAGAAACTACCCTGTCTATGGAACAGGCTCCCCATCCACGTGAAGCAGAGTTCCTCCCTAACTCAATTCAAGTACAACCTGTACAATTGGATGGCGAACTGGAACTTCATCCCTGGTTTGGCACCTATGTCTCTACTGGACACAGGCAGCCTGTAAATGGTTCATCTCGTAGGCCCATGCTTGCACTTATCAAGGGTATCAGAACTTGTCAGAGATTTGGGATGCATGGCTAGGCTTAAAAATGCCCTTGTGGTTGTAAGCCTAGTAAATACCTATTAACCTATAAACCTATAAGAGCATCCTGACAGTGCAGGGCTATAATGCATTCCATACATTGAGACCAGCTACTGCACAGGAAGAGACACAAGATGGAGGTGTCTCAATTTATAATAAAAATAAACACACATAAAGGCTGGTCAAAGAGTGTGATGTGCTTAAGCTTCTCTGTATCCAAAGTCATCATCATAAACCCTCTTTTTCCCATTTTCTACATGGAGTTGGGGTGTCATGTCAACTGTCACCATCTATCTCTATGAAATGTCATTCTCCTACCTCCTTCGACACTCATGCCTGACTGTCACAGCTCTTCTCTCACACAATCCATCCACCTCTTTATTGGATGCCCTTGTTTCCTCTTGCCTTCTTCCTGTCCATCCTAAATCTTCTTCACTAGATTAATTTCTGCTTTTCTGCACATGTGCTCAGATCACTGTAATCTGGACTCTTTGACCTTTTCTACAATTACATCTGCTTTGGCTTTTGCTCTTATAGGTTCATAGGTTCATAGATTAGTACTAAGCTAACTGCCCTTGCGAGCCATTTTAATCCTAGCCAATCATTCCTTGTGAGACTCAAACCCTGCACCTTGTGTTTGTAAGGCAAACACCTTAACCATTAGGCCACCTTCCCAACCAAATTACATCTTAATTACTTCATCTCTCCCACAGTGTGCATCCTACCACCCATCGTAGGTGCTTCATTTCTAGCTTTCTCAAGTGCCTTTCCTGCCCAGGTTTCCGTGCCATACAATAGTACTGGTCACATCACTGTTCTGTACACCTTACTTTTCAGCTTCTTTGGCATTCTTCTGTCATATGCTACACCTGATACTCTGTGCCCATTGGCTGTAGCTCCTCTGATTCTAGCTTTGATCTCCTCATTCAGACATCTCTTCTCCTTAACCACACCTCCCAGATACTTGAAGTTGTTAACTTGCTCCGTTATTTTCCCTTTTATCTCAGTTCTGAGATTCTTCCATTTTTCCCCATTTGCTGCCATAACATCTGTGTTATTTTTACTCAGTTTTATTCCATATGCCTTCAATTTTGCATTCCATTCTGCTATCCTTTGCAGAAGTTCTTGCTCAGAGTCTGCCCTGTAATGCCACAAGATCTGCATACAACAACTTTGTTGATCTGTCTTCTCTGACCTGTTTGCTAGTGTAGTTCATTATCATTATGAACAGCAGTGGGCTTAGAGGTGAACCCTGATGCACAGCCACTCAGAAACCCTCTGTGAGACCAAACACTATTCGTACTTGAGACATTGAGTCCTTGTACATAGCTTGCACTAATTCTACCAGTGTTTCTGCAACTTTGAACAACTGTAGGACTACCCAAATCAGCTTTCTCCAAGTCTAGGAAGGCAAAGATGGACTCTTTCATCATTTCTACCTTCTTCTCAACTATCTGTCTCACTGCAAACCTCAGGTCAGTTGTGCTGCATCCTGTTCTGAATGCAAACTGCTCATCTCCCATCTTACTTTCTCCTAGTCTACATATTCCTGTATCCATCACCCTCTCCAGAACTTTCATACAATGTAGCAGGAGTTTGAGGGTCTATATTAGAAGAGCGAACGCTCATTCGTCGACACATAAAACCCGAAAACTGAAAACAGTGAAGTTATGGAACAGTGATTTTTTTCCCAGGGAAAAAATCGCTGGGCTGTTCTCATGACTTTGCTGTTTTCTCCACTGTGGTTCGATCTCAGAGTTGGTATATTTAAGTAGGGTTCATGTGGGGGGCAAAGCCCCTCACTTTATTTTGTCTTTATAATTTTTTTTTTTTTTTTGGAACAGCAATTCTTTTCCCTGGGTTTGCTCTTTTGTCGTTTCTTTCTTCTAATATAGACTCGAGTTTGATACCTCTGTACTGCCCACAATTGTAAATGTCCCCTTTGCTCTCTAACACTGGCACTAATATGCTTATTCTCCAGTCATCTGGGATTTGCCTTTCTCTCCAGCCTGCAATGTGTACCCTCAATAATCATTTCTCCCCTGTCTCACCCAGCATCTTTATCATATCTGCTGTACCTCATCTGAGCCTGCTGCTTTCCCTGACTTCATTTTCCTTAGTGCTGTTCTTACTTCTTCTATGGTGGTCTCCCCCTCTTCTCTTATCATAGGCTGTGTCTGGAGCAGTACTGCTTCTGTGTGCTTTTCCTCATTCAGACGCTGCTGGAAGTCCTCCCTCCATCTGCCTTTGATGTCCCATGGACTGATGAGCAGGTTGTTGCCGGCATCCCTTATGAAGGGTGTCTGAATATCTTCTTTATCTTTCTGTCTTTGTCTTGCAATTTGATATAGTTTCTTTGTGCCATCTACTGACTTACTTTCCAGAAGCTGATAGAGTGCCTCTGATGCCTTGTTGTATCTTTCGGCTTTTCCCGGTTAGAAGTCGCCACAGTGGAACTCCGGTCCGCTAATGATTGGCAGTAGATTTTCACGTACCGGCTTGCCAGGCCTGATGCACAACCTTCAACGAAGGTACACCCATTCACGCATGTCTCCACACAGAAGATGCTTTCGCTGAGAATCGAACAGGACAACGTCTTACTGTGAGGCAACAACGCTACTGCAGCACCACCACCGCAGACAGCCCAAGTGCCTCTGATGCCTTGTTCTTTGCTATTGCAACTGCTTTCTTAGCTTCTTTGTTAGCCATCCAGTATTCCTTCTTAGCATGGTCGGTCTTTTCTACCTCCCACTTTTTCTTGCACTTCTTTCTTTTGATGACTTCCTGACTTCTGCATTTTACCATCAGCTTTCCTTATGTACCACATTTCCATACCTGTCACAACCGCATATTTGTTCTATAGTCCTTACAGAGGCTGTCTTGAGGTGCTGCCATTCTTCTTCAAGTCCACCATTTCCTCTTCTTTTTGAGGTGCTAGAGCCCTAAGTAATTCCTTGGAGTGTTGAGCTTTCTCTCCAGTCAACTTCCAGGTCTTCAGCCTGGTTTCTGTTGACCTTAGAGCCTTCTCTGACCACTGTATGCAGCTGATTGTGGCAAACAGTGGTTTATGCTGTGGGCTGACTGTTTCACTGGGGAAGACTTTGCAATCACTGATTCTGTCCCACAGCCCTTTCCTAACTAGAAGGAAGTCTACCTGAGTTGTATGTTGGCCACTCTTGTAAGTAATATTGTGCCTCGCTCTCTTGCTGAACCATGTATTGGTCACCATCAAGCCATTTGCCAGATTGAAATCTAGAATGGCCTCTCCTACTTTAATTCTGTTGCCTCACCCTTGTGGAGACCCATCAAGAAATACCATCAACTATAGCTCCCCCACAACTATCTCTTGGAAACAAGTCCTCATTGAAGTTCTCAAGGCTGAGAACAGTGCATCAATGGGTCCGGAAAATATCCCAGAGTGCCTACATAATAATATGAAACATGGCCTATCAGGACCACCAAAACCATGTTATAACCATAGCCTCCAGACAGGCTTCATGCCAAGTGAATAGAGGACTGCAACTGTCACCCTCTGCACAAGAGCTAGCCAGGATCATATTACGTTATCGAAACTTTAAAAGTTCGAATGGCATATGGTCGAACCCATATGTTTAAACTTTTAAAATTTCAAAAATGACAAAAAAATAAAAAATAAAAAACAGAAAAAAACTACCTGATGGTTGTAAGCAGGGGGGCAAGCCCCCCTGCGCCACCCAAGTGGTGGGCTGCACCCCCCCACTCTTTAAGTATACCAACTCCGTGACCACACTACAGTGCAGTAAAGGGAAATCTATCCTTTCTGCACTGAACGGAGATCTCTGTTAACACATTCAAACTTTTAAACGTTCGAACATATGGGTTCAACCATATGGCATTCAAACTTTTAAAAGTTCGACAACATAATATGTACCCGAGCTAGTCATCTATAGACCCAGATAACTACAAATCTGACTAGTCTCATATGCAAAGTCATGGAAGTAATTATCATGGAAATGATAAACAATTACATAGGAAACCTTCAAACACTGGATCCAACCAAACATGTTTCATTAAGGGCAGGTCATGCCTACTCAACCTGGTGGACTTCTTCCGGAAGGTCAACAAAGCAATTGATGAGGGCAAAATAGTACATACTGCCTACCTTAACCTGGCCAAAGCATTTGAAACAATACCCCACTTGGTCATTGTAGATGAACTCGTGAAACTATGTATAAACCCTTTTGCCACCTGCTGAATAGTCATCTATTTTACAAATAAGACCCAAGACGTTAGACTAAAGGAGTCTACCTCCACAAAAAGGCCAGTCACTAGAGGCGTCCCCCAAGGGTCAGTGCTGCTGCAGACATCTGCGTCTCTGAAGTCAAGGCCAACATCAAAGGCCTCTGGCTGAACAAGTTTGCAGATGACTGCAAATTAGGTACAGCCATAGAATCATGCAAAGACACAAATACTTTCCAAAAAGGTCTGACAGAGACTAATACTAGTGCAAGAGCCATGGCCTGAAACACAATGCCGAGAAATAGACAATAGTTTCCTTTGGGAAGATGGCTACCTCTGGAAACTACCACAAGGATGATACACCCATAAGAGTAGACACAGCGGTCAGGAATTTGGGAATGCATGTATTCAGTAACTTGGCCTATGATTATCATGTGTCTATGCTAATAAGGAAATCATTCCATGTTGTGCCACTTATTAGCATGGATACAGTATCTAGGTCCAAGGATTTCATTGTTCCTCTTTATCTGGCCCTCATCAGGCCAGTCAATGAGAACAACACTCCCTACAGTATGTACCTGACCAGGCATATGCAACAAATGGAGCATCCACAGAGGTTCCTTACAAAATTTCATTTTTTTTTTTAATTTATTTTTATTTTTGCATCACTGGTGTCTCCTAATGCTTTATTGTATCTGATGTATCCCACTATCAAATTATATGTATATATATATATATATATATATATATATATATATATATATATATATATATATATATATATATATATATATATATATATATATGTGTGTGTGTATATACATACACACACACACACACACACACACACACACACACACACACACACACACACACACACACAGACACACACTCACACACATCTTCTTTAATTATTACATTTGTACTACTGTTTTATTTAATGTTAATTAACTCTCTGGAGCTTTTCTGCCTGGGCCTCCACTGAAAATGTGACCTTATTACCCAGTCAGACTTTCCTAGTAAACAAATGTCAATAAATAAATAATATGACTACAGAGTATAAATAACATGTACTGTGTGGACAGCCTCACAGCCTGTTCTTGTAGTCAGTCTCCTCGGGACTGCTGAGAGGTGATCTATGCCTTTCCTGCAAAGCATCCTCTGATCCCACACTGATGGACATGTTGCATGTCTGAAAAATAAACAGCATCAGAATTACATGATAGAGGGACCAAAACCTTGTCTGCAATAAGACATGCTGGAGGGACAGGTATGTGCCTCAAAGACAACCTTTTCTATATGAAACAGAATCCTTCCCTAACCAGTTCAAGCATAACTTGGAGCAGTGGACAGAGAACTGGAAATTTACTCTTGGACTGGCATCTATGTCTCTAGTAGACAGCTGCAGCCAAGCCTACACATAGTGCTTAAAATAACTCTAGGGTAACAAAATGTGTTAGATACACTTGACAAACATGGCTAGGCTTAAAAAGCCCCCATGTGATCATTAGTCTAGTAATCATCTATAAATTTATAAATGCCTGTAGTAAGTTATTCAGATGAGCAGTTTATAGACCCACTCAGCTGCATAAATCACTGCTACCATCCCCTTTAATTAACACAGCCAAAAGCTTGCATTCACTCACTACTTTCAATGGGTGAGATCATGTCAGAGGTAAGTGCCAGGGAGTTTACAGTCAGGTAATGTTGGGGAGTGTGCACATGTATGTATTTGTACTGCTACATGTGTGAGGAGTGTATGCAGAAGTATTAGTGGTCTTATGTGAGTATTTAGTGAGTATAATAGACAAAATCATGGAGGCTCTGATCAATCAGAGACACATGAGCTGTATGAAGATGTGTGCATGTGTGTGTGTGTGCGCGCGCGCACGCAAGTGCATGCATGTGTGCGTGTGCATGCGTGTGCACATGCGAGTATGTGTGTGTGTGTGTGTATGCGTGTGTGCATGCGAGAGTATTGTGTGTGTGTGTGTGTGTGTGTGTGTGTGTGTGTGTGTGTGTGTGTGTGTGTGTGTGTGTGTGTGTGTGTGTCTGTGTGTGTGTGCGTGCATGCGCATTTGTGCGTGTGCATGTGCATGCGTGTGTGTGTGTGTGTGTGTGTGTGTGTGTGTGTGTGTTGATAGTTCCTCTCATACCCTGAGTCCCCATATTACCATTAGTGCTGTCTGATCCCCATAGTACCATTGATGTCATTATGACACTTTAAAGAGTAATCCTTGTTGTTTATTGGTTTTCCCATCACATTCATGTTGAGCAGTTGAACATGGCCTAATGGCTGTGTTCAATGCAGTGATGTGGTGGGGATGAGCTGTTCTATATGGCTGAGCAATTTTCAGAATGACTCAGCCATGTAGATGCCTTCTTGGAAGAAGTTGTGGGGTGAGAGTGCATGGTTAATTATCATATGCCTTTGTCACCATAATGCCTCGTTGGCATTCAGCACATCTTCATGTTAGAGGATCACACAGCACCATGTGTACGCAGACATATACGTGCCTCAGTACCTTCTTTAATTCCCCCCAGAGTCTGCTATTATGACGGATCAAACTCAGACTTCCACTTTTGTCTTGGATATCTGGCCAAAATAGATTTCTAATTGGTACAGGAGCAGACTTGCCAAACATCACTCTCATTATTCTGAGCACAAATTAATTTGGCTGTTTTTCTGGAGCACTGCATTCTGATGGACACTTATGCAGAAACCTGTTGGATATGTTGCCAATTTCATCAAATTATGGTACTAACTTTAGTTTGACTATGTAGGGTGGCTCTGACTGTTTTTGCACTGTTATATCTGTTGTGCTCCACTTTTTCTTTTTCTCTAATTTAAGCAGACAGCCGAACAAGGCTGCTGGGCAGGTAATAGTCATGTAGAATGACTTCACTGAACTATTGTTAAAGTGCCATTTCTATGTCATCCATAAAACTTTTTGTAAGAGAATGACATGGTGTAATTCTTAGCTCAAGTTTGGATTAAATCGTTAGCATCTCAGTTAGTATTTGTGTCTCCAACATTAACAGTGAAGGGCTATGGAGTAACTCAGTATTTTAGGAGGAATTATCTGTCTTTGTACTGTTCCCTCTGCTCCACCTTTTGATTGTGGACAGTGAGGACTTGTAGTATGAGAAAAGTCATGTTGGCCATGAACTGCTGGAATTCACTAGACAAACCGTCTGCCATTGTCATTAACAAGTTCTATATGTAGGCCATATGTTGAGAACAAAGTCTGAAATCTGGCTGTTATTTAATGACTAGTCTCGATTAGTACATTTATTTATTTATTTTATTTAACAGTGGTTTAATGGGAAAGTCTGACTTGGAACAAAGCCAATTTTCAGCAGAGGCCTGGGGAGAAATGTTCTAGTTGCATGTCTTTGTAAGGTGGAGAGGAAACCAGAGCACCCAAAGGAAAGCCACATGAATAAAGGGAGGACATGCAGACCCTGCACAGAAGGCATCCCAGCCAAGAATAGAACCAGAGAACCTCTTGCTGTGAGGCGGCAATGCTACCACTGCACCGTTGTATGACTGACCTCTTTGTCAAGAAAATAGCAGTCATCACTAACAAGGCAGTTTTTCCGTTTAAACTTGTACATGAGCACCCTGTAGCAATGGCATTGGCATTAGTGTTTCATATCTTTGTGATGGTTTATACATAACACATAAATGGCACTTTGACACAAGGTCAACAATGTCATTGTTGATACTTAGCCAATGCACTGACATTTTGACAGTTTTGCATGATTTGGTGAGACCCTGATGACCTTCATATATTTGACACAGTACTTATAATTGTTCACTTAGGGGTACTAATAAGTCATGATCTGACAAATGCACCCTGACTGTGTGATACTTATTAATAAGCTGTTTGGTGAGTGTCTATTGATTTGGGCATCCATTGTATATGTGCTAAATCACATTCTGCAATCCTGAATCACTTTTTAGGAGCTTGATTACATTTTTTTACTCTTTTGGTTGGTACAAGTCTTCTAATCATGCTTTGCACATAAACTGCAACATAGTGCTCAGAGTTTGATTACATTTGTTCACATATAGGATTTCTGGGCAACACATGTTAAAGAACAAGTTATTTACAAGGCAAATCTTTGGCCTCAACATTCTTAATCTCATTAACAGTCTCTGGCACCTTGGAGGTATTTGTCTAAGTTGTTTGAATGAATTAATATAACTAATGGTTTGCAGTCAGTTTGGAGCTGTCCCCAGGAAAATCTTCTTTAACAATCTGTTTAAGGATGGCACATTGTTGAAAGGTGTGGCACAAACCTGCTCAGATAGTTAATCATGCCCAGGGCTTGTCTCAACAGTCACATAAGATGGGTCTTGCAACTCAGCTATTGTTCAGACCATGATTGCATTTTGTTTAATACTGCTACAACTTATATGATGTCTAAAGTACTGAAGCTCTGTTTTGCTAAAATGACGTTTATCTTGATTTAGTTTAAACCTGGATTTTTGATAACCTCCAATCCTGAATCATGTGTTTCTTTGTCTGAAACAAATACCAGAATCTCATTCATAACAGCACCACCATCCAAAACCTTGAGTAAATTAGTCATTTTATGCTGAAAGATTTCAGGTGCTAAGGTTACACCAAATGGCAAGCTTTGAAACAGAGCCTTCCCATTGGAGTAATTAAGATTCTTAGCTTTTGACTTCTCTGTCTAAACGTATTTGCCAGAATTTAATAGTAGCATCTAATCTGGAAAACACTTTTGCAGTAACAAATTTAGGAGCTGTATCTTCTAATGTGAGTAGAATTAACTTCTTTCTCACTACTGCATCACTGTTCATTTTTAACCTTATCATACATTCTCAATCAACCCTTAATTTTAATTCCTGGGGTCATGAGAGATCACTTGGCTCAGTTATACTTTCAGTAATGTTAAAACTTCGTATTCCTTTAAGTTTTACCTCTACCTTGGACAAAATAGGAAATTGAATTCTCCTGGGTCTAGTCAAGGAATATGAAACAACATTTTGTTTTAGCTTAACTTTTACTGACTCTCAGTCAAGCAGGCCAATTTCAACAAACACATATATACTCACTTTCATTTAGGTTCATAGGTTCATAGGTTGGTACTAGGCTATCGGCCCTAGGGCCTATACAAACCTAGAAATAACAATTCCCTGGCTATTTCTTCCCACATTATTTACTTCCCTGGACCCCTATCTAGCAGGGCGAATGACGTGATACCCAGGGAGAATTTCCTATCTCCCATCCAGTCGTCACGGTTCCTTTTGAAGAGGGCCAAAGATGAATTAAGCCCACTTTCATGCCACAGCTCTGCTGAGCAGATTATTTATATACAGACCATCCAGCATATGTTTGTAAGTTAATACTAGGATGTTGATTCAGTGGACCATTTTTGGCCCAGTCACCTGATCACACATTGAATTTATCAAAACATGAATTACTTTAGACTTAGTTATGTCTCCTTTCTATAAGTGCTTGAGGATATTAACTGGAGGTTTATTTATGATTGTCCATGCAGTAATCTAGGCTGTGCTTAAAAAGGGCCAGGGGACAACTAGCTTTACATCAAGGGGGAGTCTGTTCCATAAAAGAGGTATTCTCTGTGATATTTATCACTATAGACAGTCCTATTTCTACTACGGTGGAAGTTCGGAGCTCTACAGTCATCTGCAAACTTGGTCAGTAACAAACTCTTAATATTAGCTTTGACTTCCATTAAGTAAATGCCAAAAAAGAGTTGCCCAAGGACTGAACCCTGGGGTATACTGCTAAAGAAAGATCTTTTGAAGGAGGTACAGCCACCCACCCAAACCTCCTGGTTTATATTTGTCAGGCAATTAGCTAGCCAATGTGTTTTAGCTAGAATTATCAACATTCACTTACTTCTCATAAAGCAGTTGTGCTTTTGATTCACAGCTCGAAAATTAATTAATTTTCTGCTCCTTTGAGTGGGACCTTTGAATTTGGTTTTATGTGCGACCTTCCTGTTGTGAAAATATGAGTGAAGCTGCAGGGCAAAGCAAGACTTGTCTGTGAATTTAGTCATTTTTTCTTAACTATAAGTGATACACACCCCATCCTTCATTAATATTAGCAATGCCAGTACAGGATTTGTGATACCTTATTTTTTGCCACCAAAATCCTTTAGCTTATATCTTCTTCCATATTAGGCAGTAGTGGACAGCAATAAGTATAGCACTGCATTCCCTCATTCTATTCAACAACAGCAGAGAAATATACATCACATTACAGTAACATAATATAAACAGAAAACTATAAACAAAAATAAATATAAATATATAAACAAAGCTGTTTTACTAATCTATAAAAATCTCAGTTTACTCTGCTTAATACCAGACTGTTTCTATTTCAGTTTTTGATACTTTCATGAATGCTGCATGTAACCTGTGGTCAGCAACAGTCATGTGTTGAAATCATAGGCGAAATAACAAATAAACTAATATTAATTTTTTTAATTAGCAAGGTACCAATACAAGCAAACAATGTAATGCATCAACATCCATAACTTAAATACCAAAAGTAATTACAGTGATCAAAAAAAATATTCCCCTACTTTTTTACATTTTCAGGGGCACCAATGATAGCAAATGCTGTTAAAACACACACACACACACACACACACACACACACACACACACACACACACACACACACACACACACACACACACACACACACACACACACACATATAGATATATAAATATAATACATGTGCATGTCTGTGTGTGTGTTTGTATAAATATATATATATATATATATATATATATATATATATATATATATATATGGGTTACATAAAGGCATTGTGACGAAAACACAAAGGACCAAAATTGAAAATCTTAAGGAGAATGCAGCACAGCAGGGACTGCTATTTTTCCCTTTCCCCACTGTAGTGTCATCTTGGAGTAGGCATATGTAATAAGCACAGGATGTTGGGGGCACACCCACCACATAGAGGGTGCAGGGGGGCTTGCTCCACTGCACAGAACATCAGCCAATTTTTTTAGTAATGTATGTTTTAGCCCTTTATGTTCTTTTTAATGATGTTCTACATTATGAATGCATTCCAGATATCTGTCTGTGTGTGTGTGTGTGTGTGTATATAGATATATATATATATATATATATATATATATATATATATATATATATATATATATGTGTATATATATATATATATATGTGTATATATATATATATGTGTATATATATATATATATATATAAAATATATATATATATATAAGTGAGAACTGCTCTCTCCAAAGCAAAAAACACAGCATCCATGGGACCCGATGGTGTCCCCGGCTGTGTGCTCCACGAACTCAATGAGGAATTAAACCCACAGCTAGGACAGCTGTTTAATCAAAGTCTTACCTCTGGATACGTACCCAGGGAGTGGCGCATTGCAACTGTGGTCCCACTTCACAAAGGCGGTGCCTCCACAGACCCTGGAAATTACCGGCCCATTAGCTTGACAAGCCTTATCTGCAAAGCCATGGAGAGGATCATAATGGACCTCATAAATAAAGACATAGGGAATTTGCAGACTTTGGATCCAACCCAGTTTGGCTTTGTCAAAGGCAGATCATGCCTTTTAAACTTGGTTGACTTTTTCGAAACAGTCACCAAAGCCATTGATGAGGGAAAGGCAGTCCATACAGCCTACCTCGATCTGGCTAAGGCCTTCGATACAATACCCCACTCGGGTATCATTGAAAAACTCATCAGCTTAAATGTTAACCCATACATCACAAGATGGGTTGCAAACTGGCTGAGTGACAGAACCCACAGGGTCAGAGTTGCTGGCGCCATGTCAGACTCAAAGCCTGTCACAAGTGGTGTCCCACAGGGCTCAGTCCTGGGCCCACTCTTGTTTGGCATCTACTTTTCCAAAGTACAAGCAAACACAGGAGGGTTATGGCTGACAAAGTTTGCAGATGACTGCAAACTGAAGCCATAGTAGAAAACACATCTGACACAGATATCCTTCAGAAGGGTCTCACAGAAACGGATAACTGGTGCCAGAGCCACGGCCTAAAGTTAAATGCCAAAAAAATGCATAGTCATACCCTTCGGGAAAAACAAGGTTACCCCTAGCTACCAAATAGGTGGCAATCCACTGAGCACAGAAGAAGTTATCAGGGACCTGGGGACCCAGGTTGATAGTAGTCTGTCATTCGACACCCATGTAGCTAAAGTAGTTAGGAAGTCCTTCTACATTGCCCACCTTATCATGAAGGGATTCTCATCTAGATCAAGGGAGGTCATAGTCTCCCTTTACTCATCACTCATCAGACCAATGATTGAGTACAATGCCCCATTCGGAATGTATCTGACCCGACACTTGCAGCAGCTGGAGAGGCCACAAAAGTTCCTCACCAAAAGGATAAAGGGTCTCAAACATCTGTCCTATGCTGCCCGACTGAAAGAACTCCAGCTCTATTCAGTCGCTTACCGCTTGCTCAGAGGTGACCTTTGCCTAACATACAAGGCCATGTCAAACCCAGATTTGGTGAATATGCTTCACCTCAAAAAATCTAGATCCATCAGAGCCACAAGGGTGGGAGACTTAAACCTCGACACGGCTATTAACAGGACGTGCTGGAGGGATAGATTCATCACCCAAAGACTCCCTATGCTGTGGAACAAAATCCCAGTACATGTGAGGCAGAGCACCTCGCTGGCCTTGTTCAAGAGAAATCTTGACCAATGGATGGGAGATCGCAGATATACCCCAGGAATTACCTCAGTGTCACTGCTCGACAGAGGCACAGCAAAATAATGGGTATAGTTCCCCATACTAAAGGGGTGGCGTAAGCCACAAAACAATGGGCTAGGCTTATAAATGCCCTCGGGCAGATAGCCTAGTATGAACCTATGAACCTATGAACCTATGAACCTATCTATGCACATATGTTTATATTATATACAATATATATATATATATATATATATATATATATATATATATATATATATTGTTCGATATATATATATATATATATATATATATATATATATATATATATATATATAGGTTCATAGGTTGGTACTAGGCTATCGGCCCTAGGGCCTATACAAGCCTAGCCATAACAATATTCCTGGCTATTTCTTCCCACAGTATTTACTTTTCTGGACTCCTGTCTAGCAGGGCGACTGACATGATCCCCGGGGTGAATTTCCTATCTCCCATCCAATCATCAAGGTTCCTTTTAAAGAGGGCCATAGAGGCGCTCTGCTTGACATGTATGAACAGTCTATTCCAGAGTCTGTGGAGTCTCTGGGTCAGGAACCTTTCCCTCCAGCATGTTTTGTTCATTGTAATGACAAGGTTTAGATCCCTGGATCATGTGTCTCTGAGGGATTGGGATTTATTTAAGTGTAGCATGTCCAACAGCTCTGGGTTTGACATGGTCTTGTATGTTAAGCAGAGATTACCTCTGAGTAGACGATATGCGACAGAGTATAGGTGGAGTTTTTTTAGATGGTCAGCACAGGGCATCTGCTTTAGGCCTGTGATTCTTTTAGTGAGGTATTTCTGCGGCCTTTCAAGTTATTGCAGCTGTCTTAAGAGGTACATACCAAACAGAGTGTTGTATTCTATAATGGGTCTAATGAGGGATGAGTACAGTGGGACAATGACCTCCTTTTTTCTGGATGAAAAGCCCTTAGTGATGAGGTGTGCCACATAGAAGGATTTCCTGACTGTTGTGGCGATGTGGTTATCGAAGGTGAGACCACTGTCCACCTGTGTCCCCAAGTCTCTTATCACACTTTCGGTGTTTAGTGTACTGCCACCTATGTGGTAATTCACAGGTACATGTTTTTTCCCAAAGGGGATAACTATACATTTCTTGGCATTGAGCTTGAGCCCATGGCTCTGGCACCAAACATCTGTTTCTGTAAGGCCCTTTTGTAGAATATCCACATCTTTTGGGGATTCAGTAATGGCTCCCAGTTTGCAGTCATCTGCAAACTTTGTTAGCTAGAGTCCCTTAGTGTTGGCCTGTACTTCAGAGAAGTACATGCCAAACAAGAGCGGTCCCAGGACTGAACCCTGATGTATGTACTCCACTTTTCACTTGTCTGGAGCTGGATTTGGAGTCAGCTACTTTTACAGTGTGGGTTCTGTTAGTAAGCCAGTTGGCAGCCCATCGAGTGATGTAGGGATTAATACCCAGCTTAGTAAGTTTATCTATGATTCCAGAGTGGGGGATGGTGTCAAAGGCCTTGGTGAGCTGTGTGGACCACCTTACCCTTGTCCATGGCTCTGGAGACTGATTCGAAGAAGTCAAGTCAGGTTCAGGAGACAAGATAGGCCCTTCACGAACCCAAACTGTGTAAGGCACAGTGTTTGAAGGTTGCCAATGTCTTTATTTATAAGTTCCATGATAATACGTTCCACGGCCTTGCAGATGAGGCTCGTCAGACTGATGGGATGGTAGTTCCCGGGATCCAAGGTGGATTCCCCCTTGTGGAGTGGGATAACTGTAGTTGTGTGCCACTCAGTGGGCACGAAGCCTGAGGTGAGGCTATGATTAAACATGACACTTAGGTGAGGTGCCAGTTCATTTTGTAGTTCATGTAGTACACAGCCTGGGACATCATCTGGTCCCATGGATGCTGTATTTTTAGCTTAAGAGAGTGCATTTTTTA
>NC_056740.1:439154813-439157313 GCF_019279795.1 Protopterus annectens | reverse complement strand
ACTGAAATCTGAAAAATGTTAAATAAAATTGAAAACTGACATCTGCAATACACTTAGGAATGACAACTGAAAACAACCAGAACTGAACAAATAGATTTTATAAACCAAGAAAACAGAATATAAAATTACATAGATGGCTGCAAATGTTTCGCTACAACCTGCCTTGCAGATATAAAATAATTTGTTTTCATTTCTGCCTGTACATATTTCTTGATATATTGAAAATAATCCATTGAAGAAAGACAACAGTGAGTATTGAATATGATGTATAGAGCAAACACAATTTTCTATCATCAAATAACTGTCAGTATTAGTACTTTGAAGACTAAGTCAGCTGTTGCAAAATATTATCTTGCAATGATGGTTTATACAGCAGGAACACAAGGCTGACTCAATAACTTTTATCCTGCTATAATCTACGATTTGGTGATATGTATTGTGATACTGTATCTTAAATTGCAATTTGTATTCATTTACAGAGAAATTCCATTTCATTTTTCATGATTGTTTTTCTTACAAAATTCAAATGTTCCTCTTTGTATTCCAGATTTCATGTCCTCCACAAATGAATCTGTGCCCACAGTTCCATTTTTCTCCATGCGAGATAATTTGCAAAAGTTTATCAAAGCTGGTAGAAAGGCATTATATGATGATGACAATGCAAGTCTAGCATTAGAGCTTTTCAAGAAAGCCTACCAATATTCTTGCAGAATACCAGATGCACAGGTTCAAAGGATATGTCTGTTCAACTTAGGTGCTGCTTATATTGCTGCAGGTAAAGCCAAAAAGGGACTTAAGTGTCTAGTGAAATCCAAATGGAAAGACTCCAGAGAACACGATGGTGACCTCTATTTTAATATCGCAAATGCTTATGATGAGATGAAGGAGTATTTCAAGGCTGTCACATTCTATAATAAAGCTGTCAGAACCTATAACATACAGGAGATTAGCAGTATTGCCGATGCTCAGATAAAATTAAGCTACTGCTATAAAAACACTGGCGATCTTGTTTCTGCCGTACATACCTTCAGACTGGCTAGCGAGTCATATCAAAGAGCCCAGAAAGCTGAAGATGCCACTATGGCAATGGGAGAGGCCATGAATTGTATGAAGCAAAGTCAACATTTCTCCAGGAATGAAATGCTTAAAGTATTAAATGAATGTTTGCAGCTATGTAAACAGGTCAAAAACAGCAATATACAAGGTAAGGATTAATATTTTAGACAGTGCGCCTCACTTTTCTCAGGCAGTGACATTAATCCTGATCTCTAATCACAGCTTTTGTACAATTTGCATTTCTGTGTGGGTTTTCTCCAAGTGATTCATTTTCCTTCTAGTCCTCCAACTAGAGTCATCATCATCATCTTTCAGCTTTTCCCATTAGGGGTCGCCACAGTGGATCATCTCTTTCCATTTCTTCCTATCCTCTGCGTCTTGCTCTGTCACACCAACTGCCTGCATGTCCTCTCTCACCACGTCCATAAACCTTATCTTAGGCCTTCCTCTTTTCCTCTTACCTGGCAGCTCCATCCTTAGCATCTTTTTCCCAATATACCCATCATCCCTCCTCAGCACATGTCCAAATCAACTCAATCTCCTCTCTCTTGCTTTGTCTCCAAACTGTCCAACATGAGCTGACCCTCTAATATACTGATTCCTAATCCTATCCATCCTAGTCACACTGAGTGCAAATCTTAACATCTTTAACTCTGCCACATTCAGCTCTGACTCCTGACTTTTTGTCAATGTCACTGTCTCCAACCCATATAACATAGCTGGTCTCACTACCCTCTTGTAGACCTTCCCTTTCACTCTTACTGGTACCCGTCTGTCACAAATCACTCCTGACACTCTTCTCCACCCATTCCACCCTGCCTGTACTCTCTTCTTCACCTCTCTTCCACATTCACCATTACTTTGAACTGTTGATCCCAAGTACTTAAACTCGTCCACCTTTACCAACTCAACTCCCTGCATCCTCACCATTCCTCTACCCTCCCTCTCATTTACACACATATATTCTGTCTTAGCCCTGCTGACCTTCATTCCTCTGCTCTCTAGAGCATATCTCCACCTCTCCAGAGTCTCCTCAACCTGATTCCTACTCTCACTACAGATCACAATGTCATCTGCAAACATCATAGTCCACAGGGCCTCCTGTCTGATCTCATCTGTCAACCTGTCCATCACCCCTGCAAATAAGAAGGGACTCAGAGCTGATCCTTGATGTAATCCCACCTCCACCTTAAATGGATCTGTCACTCCCACTGTCACACTACCCTCGTACATATCCTGTACCACTCTTACATACTTCTCTGCCACTCCCGACTTCCTCATACAATACCGCAACTCTTCTCTGGGCACCCTGTCATATGCTTTCTCCAAGTCTACAAAGACACAATGCAACTCCTTCTGACCTTCTCTGTATTTCTCCAATAACACTCTCAGAGCAAACATTGCATCTGTAGTGCTCTTTCCTGGCATGAAACCATACTGCTGA
>NC_056740.1:439137313-439152313 GCF_019279795.1 Protopterus annectens | reverse complement strand
TTACAGAGGAGTGTGAATCGCTGTAGGATATATCTGTCGCCCAAGCATGTTATGTTTATGTCACAGGCTAGGTTCAGAACCTTGGGGCAAATTATAGCTGCCCCATTTGAATTGCAGATGTCCTTCATTTCCAGAAGGGCAGGGTCTGAGACTGCTCTGCAGGGCAGCCATAGGTCACCTCTCAGCTATATATACCAACCCTAAGATTGCACAAGGCTGGAGAAGGGGCAAATTCCATCATTCGGTATTTTGAATTTTCAGTCTTTTGGGATTCAGTCTTTTGTTTTTTCAGCCTTCTGAAGTAGACCCAAGAAATTATACCTTTAAGTGTTTTAAACAGGTGCAGCCAATTAACTGAGTCAAAAGCCTTATCTAAAATGTGACTAATGATAGAAAGTTCTATTTTATTTTTATTTGCATAGTCTATTAATCTATGGATTCTTATCAGATTATATTATCCTGTACTGGTCTATTTAAAATAAACCCTGTGTGATCACTATTGATTAGTTTAGGTATAAGTAGGTTAATTATGTTGGCTAAAATGGACATAAACATCTTATAGTCCACATTTAAAAGTAAAACAGGAATGGGTTTGTATGACAAACACTTTGTAGGATCCTTATCTTGTTTTAAAACAGGTGCTAAAAGGGAATATTTCCATGATGAGGGGACTTCAACAGCTGTTTTTTTTTTTTTTTTCTAGACCTTATCTAATATTTTAAATGCACCAGCCTGTAGTATTTTATATAGTTCAGGTATAAGATTGTCTAAGCCTGGCACCTTATTATTTTTTAACATTTTTATTTGATTTTTTATTTCTGTTAAAGTGGATGATCTATCGTTTTTTATTTGTTTACTTGTTATTGTATTTATATTTTCCAATAGAAAAGTTTCAACTATATCATCATTATCTAGGTTATTTGTATTCTTATTTATATTTCCATAAAATATTTTATAATTCTCAAGAATACTTTTAATATCTGTTCTTCTTTCTTTTTTATTATTTATACGTGCCATAATTTCTTTGATATGATTTAGTTTATTCATTTTTTCATTAAGTTTATACAAGCTTAAAGAGTTTACTGAATATGCCTGAAGTTTTAGTTTTTCCAGGTTTATTGAAACTTTATGATTTAGAACTTCACCATATTTTATATTTGAATGTTTAAGTTCAGACTGAATAATAGTGTCATTTGGTTTTAGATTTAACTTTAGTTGTCTGTTTTGGCTGTAATGTGTTCAGTTCTTTGTCTTATTCTCTTGTTTTACTAATATACCAGCTTACAACTTTTCCATTTTAGTAAGCCTTTACTGAATCCCACAGGACAATGTCAGATACTTTACTGTTCATGTTTATTTGTAGGAAATTTTTGATCTGTTTAGCATATCAATCCTTGAATCCTTTTATTTTAATAATGTACACTGGTAATCTCCTGTGATGTGTTAAATTGGCAGTTTTTAAAATAATATTAAAGATTAGTGCATTATGGTCCAATAATGGACATGAACTATTGAGTCCTGATATGTGATAACAGATTGTTTGAGACAAAAATGTTATCAATATTTGTTTGTGTTCCATATCTATATGAATAATGGGTAAATTGAAATGAGTTTATTTTCTTTAGCTCATATATATCCTTTAAATTTATTAGATTTACAAAATTCATTAAGTGTTTGGCTCAAGATGTGATTCTCAGCTTTCTATCTAAAGTGGAATCTTTGTCTGATAAAATACAATTAAAATCACCAGCCATTATGAGTTCAACTTTCATGTACTAGGCTATAGTGTCCAAGTCATTTTTTGAATCTTTAGCTCCAACCCCTGGAATCCAATACGAGTTCACCACTGTATATAGTTTTCTGTTTCACTCAGTTATAACAATGCTTAGCATACCATTTTTATCAACATAGGTATCTTTTACTTTAGGCATTACTGGTGAGTTCTTCCATAAAATGAGGGTGCCTCTTCTTTTGGCTTGAAAGCCAGAACCTGCTAAAACCAAATAATTATTTAATGATAGCTTATTTATATCTTTATTAAGTAAATGTGTTTCCTGTAGAAATACTATTTGAGCTTTATGTAATTGCAAGTATTTGAAGAGACCTCCCCTCTTTACTGGATTATTCAATCTATTAATATTAATAGATATGCATTTAAAATCAGATATTCATATAAAAGAGGAAAAACACGTGTATAATGAATCCACATTTATGTACAGAACCTATTTTATTTTATTTATTTTATTTTACATTTGATTATCAGGAAAGTCTGACTGGACAAAAATCCTTTTTTCAGCAGAGGCCAGGGAAGAAAAGCTTCACATTTAACACCTAACAATACTTATAATTACAAATACAAGGTTTACATATACATGACTTCACATTTGTGTTAAACATATAACATTGGATAAAAATACATTCATGTAAATATTCTTCTTAATTGCATTGTTGCATAGTCTAGTACAGGAAAAGAGAGAATTATATTTTTTATATTTATTATATACTTTATATGTAACAATATGAAATATTCAGCTATGGACAAAACTTTTGAAACAAATAAAAAATTACCTAATGAAATAACCCTAAAACATTCTACCATGGAATAACGTATTCCTAGTTTGTTGAAGAAGATGAACAAACTACCTTTCAATCTCTCTGTTAAACTAACAAAGCTTAGCTCATGTCTCTGATTCATATTAATGTGTCCCCTATTTTTAATATGCATCATGTTAAAATATCCCATTAGTGAGTTATTATGAATAAGAAAAGTTACATGGGTGTTCAGAATCTTTATTATAACTTGACCAAGCTGAATATCTCTATAGTCATCATTCCCTGTACCTCACGTTATCTCCCTGGTCTACTATAGGGAGGAAGTCAGTGGTTATTTTCATATTTATTAGTTTATAGGTCAGATGATTTTATATTTGTTCTATTTTATGTACTATGTGTAAAGTTGTTCAAAGGATCATAAGTTCATAAATTAGTATCAGGCCAACTGTCCTTGGGGGCTGTTTCAAGCCCAGTCAATTACACCTGTGTGAGAATCAAACCTTGTACTTAGTGAAACTAAGGTGAGTACCTTAACCATTATTCCAACCACCCATCCTTGCAAGCATATTTATATTCTTTAACTACTATATACATATTTACTTATTCTGATCTCTTTCTGTTTCTGTTTGTATACCATGTCTTGTACTATTACTATATTTCTAGGTTTTATATTTTAGCTATAATCCTAGTGTAGAATATCATATAATATAACATTTATATTTACCCTTATGTATTTATGTATTTGATACTCTTTAATCTACTGCTGCTGCTATAATCAGTCCTATTTTTTTCCTTAAATGTTATGTCTAATAGTAACTGAACAAACGTGAAAACACTTCCCTTTTAATATTCAAACTTTCCATAATAGATTGTTCTGAAATATTATGTTTTGCTATCATTAAAAAGAAACAATAACAGAGAAACACAATCCTAAATTTTTTATCAAAGGTGTCATTCTATAGGCGAGTATATAAAATATCCTTTTGGTATACTGCAAGCATTCAGAACTATTTAATAAGTGGCAGTGGTTTAGAATGCAATTCACTGTCTTTTGCTTTATTATCTAATTTGTATTCATTGATATCTTAGCATCTGATTCAAAATATTATATTTGCTTTGCAGTGGTGCAGCGGTAGCATTGTTGCCTCACAGCAAGAGGTTCTCCAGTTCAGTTCTCAGCTGGAGTGCCTTTTGTGTGGAGTCTGCATGTCCTCTCTGTGGTCGAATGGCATTCAAAATACATGCGTGAATGGGTGTGCCTTCGCTGAAGGTTGGGTGTCGGGCTGGTAACTCTGCACCATAAAAATCTACTGCCAATCATTAGCAGACCAGAATTCTGCTGTGGCAACCCCTAACCAGGAAAAGACAAACAACAACAACAGGAAGAAGTAACTTGGATGGTTTTAGAATTTTCAGAACTCCCGCAGTATCACAGAAGTACTCATGACTGTAAGTTGTTTCAAGCTGGTTTTCATGATAAGGGTTTGAAAATGAACAGTCCATCAGTTACACTTCACACAAAAATGCTTGCAAGTGAATCTAAGTCACCTCCACAAAACACATCAATCCCACAAAGCCCTCCAAACCACCAAAAAAAAAAAAAAAACAATGTATCCCAACCACTGAAAAGCTATTGTATTTAAAGAAATAACATTTAATGATTCAATAAGCACTATTTCTATACCAAGTTTAATATAAAGCAGACTGTCATTTTTAAAGGAGACATAGCATATAAACTTGCATTAATAGAATGACAGTTATGTGTGATCCAGGTTTAACTTGCAAAAGTGTGAATGTTGCTCTAATTATTTGATATCATTCCAATAGTAACTTTTATATATGTAAGAAACTATATTTTTATACTTTGTTTATAATGCTATAGCATGTCCAGTATACTATCAGTAGTAAGCATTCAGAACTATGTAATAACTGACAGTGGTTTAGAATGCAGTTCACTGTCTTTTGCTTATTACCTAATTTGGATTCTATGACATCTTAGCATGTGATTCAAAATATTATGATTACTTACTTTTAGACATGAAGAAGTAACCTGGACAGTTCTTAAAATTTTCAGAACTCCCGCAGCATCACAAAAGTGCTCATGACTCTAAGTTGTTTCAAGCTGGTTTTCATGACAACGGCTTGAAAATGAATAGTCCATCAATTACAATTCATACAAAAATGCTTGCAAGTGAATCCAAGCCACCTCCACACCACAAATCAATCACTCAAACTCATCCAAACCACAAAAGAAACAAAACATCTCAAAGTATCCCAACCACTAAAAATCCATTGATGACTTAGCAAGCACTGTCTATAAGAGATATTTAATCTAAAGTAGACTGTCATTTTTTAAAGGCAACATAGCATATAAACTTGTATTAAAAGAATGACAGTTTTCTGTGATCCAGGTTTAAATTGTAAAAGTGTGAATGTTACTCTAATTATTTGACATTCCAATAGTAACTTTTATATATGTAAAAAAACTATCCCCCGGATTCTTAAAAGGTTGCACAGAGTGCAAGATGAGTGCAGGAGCTCCGCAGGCAATATGTCTGCCGTGTGATCCATGAACAGCTGGCAGGGGCGTGCATGAGAGCTCCAGCACTAATCTTGCATGGACTAAGCCCTGGTATGCAAATCACCTCATTTGCAGGAGAAATCCATGCAAATGAGGTGATTTTGCAATCCAGGAAGCTTGCAATAGTCTGTGCAGTTAGTAACCGAGTACATTTATACAAATTCCAAAACGGAGCTATGACAGCTCCAAATAAAGGCTGCATATCATTGAGGAAGCATGCAAATGGCCAAGTATAAGGCCATTGGCATTGCAAACTGTGTAAAAAATAAAAAAATCAACTTTTAATTTTTTTTTGCCGATCTAGGCTGTTTAAGCATAGGGCAGCGGCATGCAAACGGGATCGGGGGGGGATAAGAAAATAAACTTAAAATGAACATTCTAACTAAAATCAGTATTCTGCCATGCAAATCAATGGCAGGCAGAATACAACCTGGCCAGTGAGTAGTGGTCGCTAAGGGGGGATGCTCAGTGTGAGACATGTAACTATGCATTAGCATGCAATCCTATGCAAATGAGGGGAAGGATAGTGAATCCCAGATATCCCCAGGGTGTGAGGCAGGTCCCAAGAGTGTAAGAGTATAAATAGCTGGGTGCAAAACTAGGATATAGGTGACATCATGAGGGGGGTGTCAGGCATACTGTAAGTGGATTGGAGCCCTGTGGCTTGGGATTGCACCTAGCTAGGGCTGTGTCTAAACCTGCCTAGCACTCTTTACAAAGTGTAAGCGGGAGTGCGTGCCACATACTGGTATTTACAGGAAGAAAAAGGAAGATAAACTAGCTCTGTGCACATTTGAGCACTCCATTTGCATGGCGCACACACGAGCTTAAACAGGGAGGCAATGTGAAGGGAAAACAGCAGTAGGAAGGTAATCAAGGAGAACTAGCTTAGCTGACAGGTGAAATGTATCAGAATCAGCCAATTACACAGGCAGCAGACCAGCCCAGCCCAGCACACCACTATAAACTATGCAAACACCTTTCCCCCTTGTTTTTCCCAAAAGCTCTGCACCACCGGTGTATACAGATGGGGAAATTTTACAAAACGAAAGGAAGAGAAAAAAATGTTAGGGGTTGCTTTTGCTATCATAAACGAGCATGTGCAAGAGGCTGAGGGTGGTGAGGATGTGAATGCTGCCGAGCAACCCACAGTGAGGAGACGGAGAAGAGTGTACAGACCCAGGGTAACCTACCAAGGGCTACATGAGCTGGAGATAGTGGAGCGCTATAGGGTAGACAGGGACCTCCTACAGCAAATTTTTGAGCTGTGCCGGCCACGCATCACAAACAGAACTAACAGAGGGGAACCCATCCCAGTGGATACCAAGGTATGTGTAGGCCTGAGAATACTAGCTACAAGTACCTTCCAAAGACTAACTGGGGATATGATGGGGATTTCACAAGCATCAGCATCCAGGGTACTCCACCAGTTCCTGGATGCCATGTCAGCACATGTCGGTGAGCATGTTTATTTCCCAATCACCCATGAGGTGTTGACCAGCAATATGCATCTCTTTCACCAAATAGCAAAATACCCTGAGGTAGTGGGTGCAATAGACTGCATGCACATATGCATTAAAGCACCACCTGGTGAGTGGGGTAGGGTCTACATCAACTTCAAGGGCTTCCCCTCCATCAACTGCCAGGTCATGTGCAATGCCCAGAGCATAATAATGAATGTGTGTGCTGGCTGCCCTGGAAGCTACCACGATTCCCACATCTGGCATCTGATGCAGCTGTACCAGACATTTGCCAATGGGGACATTCCACATGGTTACCTAGTGGGGGATGCTGGATATGCACTGGAACCATGGCTGATGACACCCATCAGAAATGCACACACACCCGAACAAGAACTCCATAATGAGGCACATGCACAAACACGAATCATAATAGAGCATGTGTTTGGGATGCTCAAGTCATGGTTCCGGTGCCTGGACATATCTGGTGGAGCCTTGCAGTACTTACCAACTACATGTACCCAAATTGTCCTTGTATGTGCCATGCTACACAATATGATCCTGCGGAAACAGCTGCAGCAGGAACAGCATGGGGCAGGGTCACACAGCCCCCACCAATGCCAAGGTCTGCACATGCACAGAGTGACTCAGAGGAGGAAATACCTGAGCCTGCCCAAGTAAGCAGAAGGGGGGAGCCAAGTATGCCCTGACCTTGGCAAAGAGGTAATGCATAGCACATGTACTGACACAGTAGGGACCCAGGGAATGACACCTCTCTCTGACTCACACATACAGTAAAAGGGAGGCCAAACATGACACTACCTGTGCTCAACCATGTACAGGGGAGTGTACTCTGTGCATCCAACATAGGCTGCTCTGCAACACCACCCTCAATACTGAGACACCCACAAGGTAAGTGACTCACACATGCCAGTTGGGGGGGGGGTTACATACCCAACAACAGTTACAGCCAGCAGGATAGGTGTAGACAAAGACAAACAAATGCTGTACTATGGCCTCTGAATGAGCCCTTTGGGTAACCCCTCCCACAGGCCAACACAGACACACTACAGCAGGTCAGGCAGTTTGGTGTAAGTAGTGAAGGCTAGGAAGTCAGAAACTAATATGTAGGTAGTTAAAGCTAAGATCTGTAGTACACTGGTATGCCTCTAGCCAGCACAATAGGTAAGACTACAGACTGAAATGGAGTACCCAACATACCAGTACAGTCCTAGCAAATGTGTAAAAGTGGCAGGTGTGCCCCCCCATCCTACGTACACTTATAGTAACAGTCAGGTGTGCCCCCCCACTCCTGTGTAGAAATGTAGAAACAGTCAGGTGTCTCCCCCACTATGCAGAAATGTAGCAACAGTCAATTCCAAATGACCGATGTATACCCTGAAGACACAGCATGCTACCTGTCGGTGTACAACACAAAGGTCAGCACCACAGAACAAACTACCTGAACTTGATCCACGCATGCAATATAGATGGCCATACTGGGCATGCACACACACTTAGAGGAATTAAGGCAATGTTAGTCAACAACATACTGAAAGGTCATACTGGGCATGCTCACACACTTAAACACATGAAGGCTATGTCTGCAAATACCAGTGGACCAGACATACCTGGCAGTCATAGTCCTTAGTGCAGACACATGTCAGTATGCACCACTCCTGCCTTGCACACACAGTGGATAGGAATACAGACATATATTTAAGGACAACACACTATAATAAGCCAAAGGTAGATGGACATAGATGTGTGGAAGAGGGTGACCATGACAAGGAGCCATCCAGGCCTGTCTCACCCAGCACACAGCCAAAGGGCCCCAAACACATGAAGTGCAGATGTCACTGCAGATGCTAGCCACCAGTATCTGTCAGCATGACAGACTATGTGGTGCACGAGTCAGCTGTGCAACATGACTGTACAAGGAAGTATTCACCTAGTAGCTGCATACATGTACTTGTGACATATGACCCAGTATGTGCCCGCATGTGGCATGTCAACCCCTATATGAATGGGTATGGCCCATGCACACACCGCCCTCCCCATAGCAGTATTATGACAAGCCTGCTGAGGTCATCCAATGTGAACTACACCTTTAGGAGAGCTGTAGCTCAGTAATCCCCATGGCACGTCCCATAACTGTGTACTGCTGTAGTGATAAACTATTTAGGTAGTAGTTTTAACCCCAGACTTGGCAAGTGTGTGTTTGTGTGCGTGTCTCTCTGACTGTGTAGAGAGAAATGCTTTTTTGGCTACTCACACTCCGTACAATTCATATACTCAACTTTGGCAAGGCTGCTGATGTCACTCACCTAGAAATACACCTCTGGGAAAGTCATAGCCTAGTAATCTCCATAGCGCATCCTGTAACTGCGTACTGTGGTAGTATGATAAAGTAGTTAGGTATGTGTTCTAACCCCAGACCTGGGGACTGTGTGTGTGTGTCTGACTGCGTAGAGAGCAATGCATTTTAGGCTACTCACACTCCGTACAATTCATATATGTCTGTGTATGGAGCAATGCATTATACGCTACTCACTCGCAGTACATTTCAAATGCCCTACTATGGCAATCCTGCTGATGTCATTCATTGTGAAATACAACTTTGGGGAGGAAGTTATTTGGTAATCCCTGTGGTGTAACCTGTAACTGCTCCATGCTATAGTGTGATATAGCCCTTGGGCAGGGGTTCAATACCCACACATGTCAGTTGTGGATGTTTTGTGTGTGTCTCACTGTCTGTGTAGGGCGCAATGCATTTTAGGCTAGTCACTTTTGGTACAGTTGTAATGCCCTACTTTGGTAATCCTGCTGATGTCATACAGTGGGAAATACACCTTTGAGGAAGAATGTCTCTAGTAATCCCTGTGGTGTGTCCTATAGCAGCTCTATGTTGTAGTGTGATGTAGACCTCAGTCAGGCATTCTATATCCACACATTTCAGTTGTGGATGTTTTGTGTGTGTCTCACTGTCTGTGTAGGGAGCAATGCATTTTAGGCTAGTCACTCACGGTACAGTTGTAATGCCCTACTTTGGTAATCCTGCTGATGTCATTCAGTGTGAAATACACCTTTGGGAAAGGAATACTCCAGTAATGTCCATGGTGCGTACTATAACTGCGCAGTGCTGTAGTGTAATAAACTAGTTAGGTAGGGTTCTACTCCCAGACATGACAGGTGTGTATTTGTAACTTGTATCCTGTGTAGAGGTGAGTGTAGGCAATGTGGAGGGAGGTTTTGCTTATTTATTTTATGGTGGCCCTACTATATATATTACAATATCAACCATACAGGGGTAACAGATGTAAAGTAGCTGAGAGGCTGGGGTGCAAAGCCATACCCATACATGTGACATCAAGGCTAGCCAATCACAGTTAGCAACCCCACTATTACCCAGAGCACACACTCAACCCATGTGTCATACACACACACATGCCTAGGCAACAGCCAATATGTGGGTAGTACACTGCATATTGGCCACTGATAGTAACTATGCAGTGATAGCAGTGGGCTACAGAGGGCATGTCACCCTGCCCATCTGTCCAATATGTACGTACATCCAGACAGTGCACCTCCACCATGTTCCCCAATGGACACCTGCACCACCTGTGGTGCCTTCACATGTGACTCACAACGGACATACCATGCCTGACAACGTGCCCTGTATGGACAGATGACACTGACATCAGGGAATGCTGTTAGCATGTTATCAATGTATGTGCAGGGTAAACCTGCTGCCCATTACCAGTTCCTACCACAGGTGGGCAAGACTGGCATATCTGATGATAATCTGTGCTCACAACATGGGCCAGACACCCCAGGTACAGTTCCAAATGTCACTGTGCATGCACGTGGGAGGTGTGCACATCCCAGACACCATCCATGTCATGGACTAAGGAACACATACATGGTATGTAATGTACAGCATTGGCCACACACAATAGTCACCCAGGTGACTGGATGGGGGATGCAATACCCACCTGTGTGGGCAAATGCAGAAACTACATGCCTGAGCCACAATGCAGACCATTGTCATGTGGCCTGATGCCAAGGTATACCCATCGCCTACCCTTGTACAGCCTGCTGGTACAGTTGACCATCACACACCCTTGAAGACATGCACCCATGCATGTCAGAACTGGCACCCTGTGTGTTCATGTGTGTGTGTTTTATGGTGCGTATGTCCACATCCACACCCACTAGAACCCCCCCAGGCCATACTGATGCATGCTCTCTGATGTCTGATGCCTCCTCATACTCTTTGCCCATACGGCCTCCGTATGACCTATGTGGTGCATGTGATACCTGAACATTGATGTGTTGCGGCAATCCCACTAGTGATGAGTTGCACTCCTGGCCTTGCCAAGTGTGTAAATGTGTGTGTGTCCCTGTGTGAGTGTGCCTGTGTTGACGCTGGTACCTGTTCATGTAGACAGGCACATGTACGTCACCTACTGTATATGTACCGTATCCTTGTTGCAGATGTCACTCACCATCACCTATATGTTCTGAGTGCTCCACATCAGGTAACCCATGTGGTGCATTCCATAACTCCATCAAACTGTGATAGCACTACATAGTTTTCGGGGGTTTGATACCCTGTACTGGTAGGTGTGTGACACAAACATGCTTCAGTTTTACTCTCCCACCACTCCCTGACATGTATTTGCCTCTGTCTGCCTCCCCCACTCCCTCTCTGGTGGATGTGGAGACCCACACCTGCCTTGCTTTGGCAGCAGTATGTGTATTTTATGTGATGCTCATGATCAGCTGAAGGCCTCTGCATGAATTGCAGCCCTCCCCTAGCTGATTGCACATGGAACAGCTGTGGTAACATTCCCATAGCCAATTGCATGGAAACATACTCCAATACCTAGGAACATCATGGTGGTGTTGGCCCTTTTCAGTCACTGTGAGCAGGAAGTAGATCTGTTGTTTGACAAACAGCATCTCAGATGGATTGGGGATTTACCTCTAACAACATACACTATGGAAAGAGGGCAACAAACGAGGGGAATGTGCCTGACCTGACTACAGACTGTAAGTGCTGCTATACTGCATTTGGAGTAATGCTGGTTTAACAGTGTTTGTCTGGATATGCCTGTCGTACATGTCACAATTCCTGCCATGTCAGTTTCATGTATATCAAGAATCCCCATCTGCAGGGTTATCTGCAGACTGGGCAGTGTTGTGCCTTTGGTTTCATGTGGTAGCCACCGTGCATCTATCTGTGGAATATAGAAGGTAGTGCGAGGATTGCAGTCTGTAGATGGTGAAGGCAGTGACAGTTACTGACTTCATATCCCTCATAGGACATATGTTGCAACAAACCCTGTTACAATGGAAAATATATGAGGTTATCACAGCAACATGTCTATACTGGCCCTGTGTATGTGCTGTCAGCCACACCTCTGTCAACCTTTGTACATATGGCATGCATGAAGTGGTGCATATATGTTGTACACCATAAATAGTGTCATCATATCTGATAACAAGCCAGTGATATATCAGATTGCTACACGTCATGTACAGTAGAGGTTATATTTCATGACATAAGCTGGACATTCTGTGGATGTTTGTACAGTACTGAGGTATGTGTAGTGATGGTAAATGTCGGCAGTGTGTGCATTGTTAATATGTACTTTAGCCTGTGTACAGACTGTGGTAGATGTCATTGTTCTAGCTCCCCTTCTATCAGATGTTACATGCTGCCCCACTGTATGGTACCGTTTTGCTGTACATGTTTGTAGGGCCATACACACACATATCCCATACCACAGACAGCCATCAGACCAAACTGTGTAGCAGCCCAGTATATGTAGGGTCATTCTGTGAGTGGCACATATGAGGATGGTGTAGAACAGATAGTCCATATACTGTAATATTATGCTAGCTTACCATATGTGGTTGTGGCTGTGCTCACATTGGTTGTGGTTATGCACTGTCACACAGGTGTATCTTACCCTGTGCTGTGACATGGCTGTTGAGCCTGCTATATATGCAGGTACATGTGCATTCCCCCATAGGAGATGTAGGCCAGTGTTGAGCCAGTCTGTCTGTAGCCTGCACAGTGCATTGTTACATGCCTAGCAGCTTAGTGTACTTAACCAGTGGGATGTCATGTGCAGATACTTGCCAGATGTTCATAGGTTCATAGGCAGGTACTAGGCTATCAGCCCAAGGGCCTATGTAAGCCTAGCCAACAAGGTTCCCTAGCTTACGCCACCCAAGAAAGTTATTTTCCTGTACCACTGTTGAAGTGATCCCCGGGGTGTATTTCCTATTTTCCATCCACTCATCAAGATTTTTCTTGAAGAGTGCTAATGAAGAACTTTGCTTGACATAGATGGGTAGCCTGTTCCAGAGTATGGGAAGTCTCTGGGACAGGAATCTATCCCTCCAGCATGTCCTGTTTATTGTGGAGACAAGGTTTAGGTCCCTAGATCATGTAGCTCAGAGGGATTTACTGCTGCCGGGCCTCTCTTAAAAGTCATGTATGGCAGACAGAGCAGTGGAATGCTGTACAGATGTATGTCAATATCTAGTGGGTAGTATGTGTCCATAGCACCCCTGTACCAGCAGTCATTATGTGTCAGGCCAGACAGGAGTGTGTGAATCCAACACCTATGGTGCCAAATGTATACCAGTCATTATGTGTTATACCCATCTACATGGCTGTCTACATCTATATTGTCAGGCCTGGTACACATGTGCACTAAGGGATTATGTGTATACCTCTGGACTGTACAGGGTGTGTCCGAAGTTCCACATATAGTGGCCAATATCTCTGCTGAACTCCACAGTGGCATTACATGCTAGTGGCGGTACTTTACAATAATTTCCTTAGGATGTCTGTCAATAGCCAGTGGCACACATGTTATAAGCAGATGTCACCTTCCACACACACCATGTCTGTGAAGACAATCACAATGTAAGTAGCAACAGTCTTGTAATATACCTGCTATACATACTTGACATCCCCTTGCACTGCAACTTTGGGACTATAGGGGCTGGGGTAGGGCTACACTCCATGTCCAGGACATATGGTGGAAATATATGTACATATACTTATCCAGATAGCCATATATATATTATTACACATGTATACTACATCCAATTACCACTGTCATGGCAACCACCCACTATAAATCCCTACAGCATGTGGGCGTGGTCCCTTTAAATTTCCTGTGTGATGGACATCCTTCCTGTGTGTGGGCATCAGTGATACAGACAGCAAGTAGCAATACCTCTTAGAGGAGAACCTGCACAATCAGAGCGGCCACAAATTTGTAGGAGGATCAGGAACTACAGACAGACTGTGAGTAGAGTTGCGTTATGCTTTGCATAGTACTGGTGTTACAGGGTGTGTGTGTATGTGTACATACTAGTGTACCTTGGAATGCAGTCTGTCTGCATAGCTCACTACTGTGGGCCTATCCTCTTGCTGGATAGATGTATGCCTATTATGTGTTGTCCGTCCACCACACAAGTCCTTTGTCAGATATTACACTGGCAGTGTGTGTGTGTGTGTGTGTGTGTGTGTGTGTGTGTGTGTGTGTGTGTGTGTGTGTGTGTGTGTGTGTGTGTGTGTGTGTTGCATGCTCTCAGTACATGGCTACAACCATTTCTATTTCTAACCTCAATTCCCTGACTAAGTGTATGTTGCAGACTATCCTGTAACACCAGCACCTTGCTTAGTGTATGGCAACAGTTTTCCACATATGTGCCTGTGTTCCAGCTTCTGTCCTCCATCTACATACCAAGCTCTGCACATATGTCATGCTGTCGGTGGTTGTTCTGTAGTGGGCTGTGAGTACATCACACTGCCATTGCTGCCATTAGTCCACTGCTGTTGTATCCTCCACACATACAGTGGGGCTGGGGCCATATATGTGTGTGCGTCACCTACACAACACATGTGTGCCCTTATGCACTGCAGAGGCCAGTGTATGTAACACTGGTATATGGGCCTGTATTATTGAGTCTAGGTGGGGAGCACCATAAATGACCTAGGCTGTTACAAAATCTGGGGGTATCAGGGGGGAGCAGCCACAAGGTATCTGGATGTACAGTACCATATACTTCACTTATATTGACATTACTTACATGAATTGGGGTACTGCAAGCCTACTGCCTCCTGCCATACAGACTGTTCTGTTTGTTATGCCTTGTTATATTCCAGTTACAACCCATTTGATCACAAAACGTTTTACCTCCTACTGAGTTTGTACAGAGTGTAGATAGACGCTGCTGAACTACACACCTGCAGTACATACTGTTTGTGTGGTATCCTGTGTCCCAGTCTGTCTCCACTATTGTACTTTTTGAAGGGCTTGGCCTGGACAGCAACAGTTGTGAACCTTTCCAGACTACTGTATTAGTGTAATTGTT
>NC_056740.1:439114813-439134813 GCF_019279795.1 Protopterus annectens | reverse complement strand
AACATTGCACAATCTTGCAATTAATGCATCAAATGTGCAATGAGCGACTGTCACTATGCATTCACTCATTGAAGATTTGGCAATTTGGGTACGGATGGCACTATAATGGGGATGGAGAACATTTGCCTATTCCCACTCTATTGCAAACTTAGAGTTAGTATATCACAGTAGGGGGTTGTGGGAGGCCCAGCCCCCCAGATGGGGGTGCAGGGGGCTTGCCCCCCTGTATTACGATATGTATTTCAACTTGCAGTTTGAGAATCAGTGAAGCTGCCTTTAGATTTACTGTGTTTTGAACTGTGGTGCAATTAGAAATGACGGATTGGCCCTTTCAGTTTACAGAAAGGGCCGTTCAAAGAAATTATTGTCTCCCTTTTAGAGGTAAACACATATATATCTATGTAAGTATATATGGACATACATCTGTAGATGAAACTGGGAATGTAACCACAACATATATGTCCACATGCACCATTGATGGGTTTGAGAGACCCAAACAACATACATCTGGCATGGATAGGTATCCCCCCCACAGCCAAACACATCTGGCTTGCAATACACTACCAACCTTAGCAGATCCCATAACCAGAACCCTACACGACAAAGGCAGTACATGTTAACAGTACTCCATCCCACCTGTAGGATGTCAGGCCGGCATTACTAACATATCATGCAGTACAGCCAAGTGAAGTGTCATGCTTGGGGGAACCCCCTGGTCAGGCGCAGTAAGTAGCTGGGATACCTCATATGATCCAGTAGGCCTAGACCTGACAATGGATTCACCAATGTTGGCAAGGACAACTACAAATCCACCATGTCAGCTGGGAACTACCACCCATTTGCCTGATGACCCTGGTCTGCAGGGACATGGAACATATCAACAAGGAGCCCATGGCCAATGTCACTGGTAATCTTAACACACGGGACCCCGCCAATGTTGGACTTGTCAAAGGCAGAGAATACAACCTGAACCAAGTATACCTCCTTGACCCAGTCATGACAGGTGTAGATGAGGGTTAGGAGGTGCACAATGCCTATGTAGATCATAGCAGGCTTTTGTACACTGTCCCACATGTAGGAATGTGTGTAGTTGTTAAGGGATCTACCTCTGTTCAGAGAATATGTTTCCACCAGGACTGCTTGGCAAATGCCAACATTCCACAGGTGCCATCCTGTGGATATACAGTCCTTCACAGGTCATAGATGTGTTAATGCCCTCCTCTACACTGTAGAGGTGTGCAACACTACTGGGGTTGCTATAACTCACTGGGTGTGGCTGTTGTGGACACATCCACCATCATTGCAGTTACTGTTGCATCTATCCCCCCACATAGTTGTCTGTAATACTGTACAGTGTATGTAATCAGGTTGTTAGTTGTTGTTTACACCATTCACAGTAGTTGAGCGCCTCACACCCTCCTAAGGATAGGGCTATGCCACCGGCATTGGCGCACTCATGTTACTGAGGTGAGGATCGCAGTAGTGTGGGGAAAGGGACATACACCCTGATGTTAGCATATTCAATGTCATCCACATTGCAGACTGCATATATAGCAATGTGATGTTGTGCCTATCCTGTCTTGGTGGGATTACATGTCCAACAGATGTGTTACCTGCACGGGGACATACCTCCATGTGTACAGTGTTGTACTTGTACTGCATCCAAACCAAAGGCTCTGTGTGTTGTACCCAGCCATGTCATGTGTACCACCCACTACACTTACTGGTGTTCACTGTAGAAGGCCTGCTGACACCACTACACCCATCAGCCATGTGGCACATGGACAAACACAACACAATCAGAATAGATAATGATGAAAACAATACAACATTGTTAATTACAGCTATGATGCATCATGGCTGCACAGCTACACCTTCTAAGATATTAGCATTTCACTTTACTGCTGACAACATGCTACACAACATTCCATTGCTACACTGTTGTCCAGTCATCCTGTGCATCAGCACCATGTTAGCCTGTCCCTGCATCGATGTTATGGATGTCAGGGAGTGGCACAGGTATCATCATATGCACAGGGTGTGTTGTTGGGTTGCCAGAGGCCTAGGCTGAGCCATACAATTGACAACATGTGTGTGTGTGTGTGTGTGTGTGTGTGTGTGTGTGTGTGTGTGTGTGTGTGTGTGTGTGTGTGTGAGGAGGCTGAGTACTGTTATGGGCCAATGGTGATGTCATGTGTGCAGGTATGTGGTTGCCCTAGGTTTGTTGTTTATGTGTGTGTGTGTCTGCATGCACACAGTTCCACCATGTGGCTGCTCTATACAGGGATTTGTGAGACAGCTGCAGACTCTACCTGGCAGGATTTGCAGTTCACCATCTCCAGCCATGGACATGGGACCTGTGCCTGGCAGGGGTGCTACAGGCAGTATGGGGTACAAAGCCAGATCGAGTACTGCCCCCCAAGGTTGACAGACGTCCACTGGATCCAGGTCCCACCTGGGACTGGCTACGGCCACGTGCACATGGTCTGCTATGATGGTCTGTGGACAGCACCCCCCCACAGTGCTGGGGCTGGTACTGCCACTACGGGAGTGTCTGTGACTGGTGGGACATCCACAGTGACCTCCAGCTGCTGGTGCTGCTGGCATATGTCCATATGGCCGTCGCAACTGTCCCGCCCTGTCCTGATGCATGGACATGACATTGTGGATGAGATCCAATGTCTCACCCCACCATCTATCCATGACCTCGGTGTAATTATGGATGGGACCTGATAGGTCACAGATGCTGTCATTTACAGAGGTGTGATGAGCCCTCTGCACCCTTAGACCCTGCCTGGTGTACCATTCCATTCATGCCTGTGCCTCCATGACAGCCAGGAACATGCATGTGGTTGATATAGATATGGCACGTCTGCCAGGGGCATGATGACCAGCAGTGCTCTGACGAGCACCCCTGAACATCTGCCTATGTGATACCCCACCAGACATCTGGCTATAGCTGCTGTGTCCTGACATATGTGCCATAGATACCACACTGTCCTGGCCAATGCCAACCATAGACTGTCCCTCAGCTAAGGCCAATGGTGATGAGGTATGTAGAGGCAGTGTGACTGTGTGCGTGGATGGGGTGGATATGTGTAGGATGTCAATTGGTGGCCCAGCAGCAGCCCCTGATGACCCTGCCTGTGCCTCAACATATCTATCCTCATGGTCACTGTCTGTATCAGTGACATCAGATTTCCTGCGGGAAGGACCCAGCCCCACCTCGCCACCTGTGAGGGGAAAACAGGGAACAGACTGTAAGACCTGTGCATCACCACTAAACAGTGCATACACACACACACACACACACACACACACACACACACACACACACACACACACACACACACAAACACATGTGTGTACTCTTGGCCACACACAGACATACACATATGCAGGAGACATACATGGCAACCCATACACTCCACCAGACAGCACCTACAGACAGCTCCAGCACTCCCATAACACACACAATAGTAGGTGATGGTGCAGTAGAGTATCACACACAAACCTGTAATTACACACATGTTGGCATGCAGGACATGTGGTGCTTAACAGCATGCAGTGCAACTGTAGTCAATCCCCGTTACCAACATTATACATGGCTGTGATGCATGGCTTCTGTTAGTAGGCGATGGCCCTCCCCCTGGAACACACTGCACGCATGTCCACAGCATTGCTGTGCATCTGTTCAACACCCTGGCATGTACTGTGCACCATACCTCACAGGTGTACACACCATTGCAGGATGTGTATCTGTGTGTCAGATGTGTTTCTGCTGCTGCTCACAGCCTCTGTGTGTTTCTGGATTACATGTGGACACGTGTTTAGTGAATGCTTGATGTGTATTCACAGATGTCATCATCAGTTGTGCATGTATGAGTGATAGACTACCATTAGACCGACCATAGACGCAATGTACTGTACCTATGGTGAGTGTAGAGACCATTATTGACCATTATTGAGCCCTGGCTCATGTTGCCTGTGGTACACATAGGTTCACAGGTGAGTACTGGTCTATTGGTCTTGGGGCCTACATAAGCCTAGCCACAGGGGTTCCCAGCCATGCACCACCCACTAATGTTATTTCCCTGTGCTCCTGTCAGGCTGTGGCACAGATGTACTACCCAGGGTGAATTCCCCATTTCCCATCCAGTTGTCAAGTGTTTTTGTAAAGAGGGCCAATGAGTAGCATTGCCTGACATGAATGAGTAGTCCATTCCAGAGTGTTGGGAATTCCCCAGGACAGGGCGCTATCCCTCCAGTATGTTCTATGTAATGTGTTGATGAGGTTTAGGACCAGGGAGCGTGTGTTTGCAGAAGGAATGGGATGTCTTTATGTGTAGCATGTTCAACTGCTCTGTGTATGATATAGCTGTGTATGTTAGGCAGATGTCATCTGTACCTGGGCAATGTGCACTGGAGTGTAGCCACAGTTGTCTGAGATGGTCTGTGTATTGCATGTGTTTGAGGCTGGTAATCCCATTAGTGAAGTGTGTGCTCTGTCAGTGAACATGTACAGCATGCATTATGGGTAGGTGTGTTAGATGTGTATATGACCTATGCCTTAGCTATGACATGCACAGTGAATTGTCAAGCATAACCTTAAACCATACTCACCAGCATCCGGCCACTGCCTTGCTGTTATCCCATAGGTACCTACAGTGAGATGATATGGAGTTGATGTCAGTGTCCACAGCTGTGGCATTGCTACAAGGTGGCTGCAATATTACAGTAAAACAACAGCTGAAGTCCACAGTACTACAGAGTATGCATTACTGCTTATCAGTACTACACAGCAACAGACTCCACATCTCACATATGCATGATCTACCTGTACAGATGCATACACAACAGTGGTCTACTGATATGCCCTGGAACCTTACCTGCATGCTCCATGTCTGATGTGTGTAGCACCTGCCTCCATGACTGTATATGTCTGTAGCTCTTGTAGGCAGGCAGGTGCTACCAGGTTCATGAGCAGCTCCTCCACTCTGGTGAGGGGGGATGGATGGTATCGCCCCCCCATTGCAAGGTGGTCACCCCGCATGGCAGCAGCAAGGCGACGTACATGGTGGAGCAGGTCACTACAATGATGGCGGACCTGCTCATACGTACTGCTGTGCATCCCCACCTCATTCATCCTGCGGACCACATCGTTCCACGTGGCTGTTCGCTCATGCTGGTCCTGGCTTGTCCATGAGAACAGCAGCTTGTAGTTCTGGATGATGCTGGTGAGTATTATGTCATCCTCAGCGGCACTGTAGGTGGGATTCTGCAAGTGCGCCATACTCCCTGAAAGACACAAAGATGGAAATATTTCTGAGCAACTCATATGGCACGTTTACCATAATACAATACACATATCAGTCTCCCACCACCATATCAGCTTCAACTTAATGTTCACACAATGCAAGCGGTATGTCTCCGGTATATGTACCATTGGGACATATATCGTATTGTACAACACTTTCTGCTATGTGTTTATAGACATGGTCCCTGTGGGGACACTAGAGTTGCTGGGCTGTTACAGAGTATTTCACCTGCATGCCATTGTCACTGCCACTATGTTTCCACATATGCATGTGGTATGCTTGCTATGTGATTGCTACACATCTGCCATTCTGTGTTATTGGGGATATCTATGCATGCTGTTGGACATGTTCTGGGATTGTGTGGACTATTACAACCCACATATGTTCCATGACAATTACACACCAGTATGTGTAGGGGTTATTTGCCAGCAGGAACACCACTCCCACCTAATGTTAGCAGTTCGAGGCCCACGTGGATGTTTCTATGTGCGTGATGAAACACCATAGCTGATGCAACTGCTGCTTGTGTTTCGGCCTTCAGGATGTTGGGAATCATATCAACCTTTAGTTAGTTATATTTGTAAACTAGAAATGGTAACTGTGGAAGGCAAAGACTACATTATAGGGAATATTTAGAGGGTAAAATCACTGAAATATCTGTCCCTGTTAGTCTCTGCAGATTTCAAACGAATTGTTAAATAGGGCACCATAGGCTGTAATAATTAATGTGCTGCCTCCTTTTTCCAAAGCCTAGTGTAGACTATGAGCCAGCCTGCTACCTGCCCTAACTCTCACCAGGTGATTATATATAGAAATCCTGATATTTTATATGCATTGTTCCTGATTTTGGCTGTACTGTTTTTCACATGCATTTATGTCTGATTATGTCTTTAAGCTAATGAGTTATATGTTGACCTACTGAGCCTACAGAATATAACCTGTTAGATAATTAATATAACAGAATATAAGCTCTGTTATGATACTGGTAGCTTCTAGCATTAATAAGTGAATGTACAATTTCTAACTGTTTTCTTTTTATAACTATTGTCCTAACTATCATACTTTATGTTAATGCTAGCTTCTTGCTACTCACCACCACTGTTATCTCTCACTCTCTCTCTCTCCCACAAGTACTCTGCTCTTCACTGTGCTGTTCCAGTCTTTAATTTCTGAGAACCTACCTACCTGGTGACAAAGGACCCGTCCAAAAAATAAACTGTGGTTTCATCTCTCAGCCTCTACTCCCTGCTCCCTCTCTCATGGAAATAAGAAAGTATGTTTCTATGTCCTGCCTGCAAAGCATACTACCGTCCACTGTTGCTTCAGGGGTTCTAAAGAACGCTCTGAGCCAGGTCATCCAGCAGCCTCTTACCCCCCCCCCCAACTAGCTACCTTGTAAACAAAACTCCTACACCACCTCTTAGTACCCCTCTTACTAACCTTTCCCCTTCCTTAATCTGGCAATAGCCCCCCTTACTGTATTTGCTTGTAATACTAGCTTTTCCCAGTAGGTGGCACCCCTATCCCATCCATTACTTCTCCTGCTTATCCTTTTGTTATTCTGCTTTTATTACTCTATACTTCTATGACCTTGAACTACTCTGAAACTTTACACTTTACCCTTTATTCTAACTTGCTACACTTTCCTGTTTTTCTAATAGACTCCTTACTTATCTCTACTCCTTCTCACTTTAGACTTACTTAACTTACCTTCAGTAATCAGCTTTGCTGATTGTTTCTCCTCTAGCTGCTCCATTGCCTGTTTCTACCCACTCCGTTCACCCTGCGGGCTCACTCCGCTCCCCTACCCTACCCCCAATTCTCACACCCCCCAGTGGTCTTATACTTATACTTCACTGACCACTCCCCCCTTCTATCTCATCCTATCACATACCTCATCATCACCACGCCACTCCTGTAGCTCTCTCTCCTAATTAGTACTACTTAACTCTCTTTTGAACCACTCCCTCTCCTTTCCATCCATCCACTACATTAATTTACTTCCCAATTCTACCTCTTATCTAAACATCCTCTAATTTCTTACCTGCTTAACTTATACCATGCTCAATCTCTTCAAACACTCTCTTCTTCTTTCTACATCACCTACTAACACAAACTACTCCCTACTTAAATCGACCTTTTACCATGGCCCCAACAAATAAAACTATTTTCACAAACATACTACTCTTAACTACCACAATAGCCTGTCTTACCATAGCTCACTCACTCACCTCCTTTGAATATCTTTCTCTACCTGAACAAAACCATTACATCCAACAAACTTTACCATCTTCATTCATGTTCTCCCTTAACCACAGTAACATAACCTGTACTTCCAACTATATACTACCAAAATTTCACAGAGCAACCGACATTATTTACTTCTCTACCAAAAAGACTTTAAATAACCTCTATAAACTCCGTAAATCTCAACAATACCCCCAGCAACACCCCCTCCTAGACAGTGATATTCATCCAAACCCTGGCCCCAATACTGACTCTACCAATAACCCTACCAATTTAACAGTACCTATAGTTTCTACATTAACTAAATCATTTAACTCTCTCTTGATAGCTCACCTTAACATTAGAAGTATTAACAATAACATTTCCCACCTGCATGCACTCCTTGATGTACACTCATTTGACATTCTATGTCTTACAGAAACGTGGCTAAAACCATCTACTCTAGACCAGGAAATTAGCCCTCCTGGCTATAACATCCTTAGAAATGACCGTAAAATAAAAAAAGGTGGAGGTATAGCCATTCTCTATAAATCTAACCTCCAAATTTCCCCCGTTAATGTGCTTCCATCATTAGACACCAAATCTGAAATCCTAACTACCAAACTCCAAATCAATAACTCCAAATCTATCTATCTAATTTGCATGTATCTACCTCCAGGTAATAATACCAATTCTCTTGAGAACCTGCTCAGTCTCCTCTCTACCCAACTACTCTAGGAGACCATTGTACTAGGTGACTTTAACATAGACTGGTCCACTTGCAGTTCTCTGAACCCTACCAACCACATAAACCTCTTTGGATTCTCACAATTAATAACAACTCCTACAAGAATCCACAAACCTAGCAACAAGGAAAGTATTCTGGACTGGATCCTTATTAATAGCCACCCTGAATCCTATACTCCAGGAACCCTTCTCGACGACATCAGTGACCATATGATTACCTACATTATTAGACAAAAAGTCCATATTCCAGCTACTCATAATCTCAAAACCTTAAAAAATTCTTTAATCCAGACAACTTCCTAACTGAATTGCAAGCATGTGACTGGTCACCACTAACCTATCTAGAATTTGATGAAGCTGTTACCTACTTTAATACTAACTTTCTTCAAATCCTAGACTGCCATGCACCTTATCGCTCTACTAGAATAAGAACCAAATCTGCCCCTTGGCTCACAAAACAAACTAGGTAAAAGATACTCCTCAGAAATAAAATCTGGGCTAAATGGAGAGCTACCAAATGTCCAACAAACCACCTCCACTTCAAACAGCTAAGAAATGCCACCAAGAAGGATATTCTTAGAGACAAAAAAGACTTCTACCTTCACCTCCAACAAACCAGCCAACAAACTTCACAAAAATTTTGGTCTGGGATAAACAAACTTCTTCAGCCAGGTCACACTACTACTCCAGACCCAACCAGTTTCAACCATAACAACTCCAACCAGATCCCTGATGCCTTTAATAACTACTTTACAGAAGCCATTCAAACCGTGGCCAATTCTTTACCACCCTTCACTGCTTCCCAACCAAATACCTGCAATACTTCATTGCCTACCTTTCAAATACAACCTGTATCTACATCTCTCATCTGTAAGCTACTTCAAAAATTGAAACCTTGCACCCCTTCTGCTGACCGTCTCCCATCTGAATATCTACAAATAGCCGCAAAAGCCATAGACTATCCCATCTCTATCCTTATTAACAGAACTATCTCAGAAGGCAAAATCCCTGCTCTTTGGAAGATATCCCACATCATCCCTCTACATAAAGGTGGACTTTCTACTGAGCTTTCTAACTTTCGCCCTATTGCTCTACTCTCTCCATTAGCTAAGATAATGGAAAAATGTATTCACAAACAACTACTTAACCACTTACTACAAAATAACCTACTAGCAAACTGTCAACATGGCTTTAGGCCATTCCATAGAACATCGACTGCCCTCTTATCCTTTACCAACTCTATATATAAAAATCGTAACAATAAGTCTTTTTCCTCTGCACTATTTATTGACCTGTCAAAAGCCTTTGACATGGTTAACCATAACTTACTTCTAGACAAACTAAAGGCTCACTCTCTTGATCCTCACGCTATACAATGGTTCAGGTTTTGTCTGGAAAATAGACAGCAAGCAGTACTTTGGCATAACAATCTGTCTTCACTACTTCCAGTAACTATTGGAGTACCCCAGGGCTCTATCCTAGGTCCCCTACTCTTCTCCTTATTTATTTACAACTTACACATGAACATACCTCAAGCCACCTGCATTCAATATGCTGACGACTCCACCTTAATCTGTACAGCCAAGAATATAGCCTCTTTCCACTCCCTCACCCAAACTGTTTTTCAGAATGTTGAAAACTGGTTTTTGCAACACTGCCTCCTCCTAAATCTCAAAAAAACAAAACTACTGCTTTTCACTCCAACTCATAAATCACCTATTCCTTTCTTCTCTATAACCTCTAACAATGGTACCAACATCAACCCAGAGACTACAACCCGCCTACTAGGTGTAACTATTGATAATCGTCTCAACTACGATGAACACATAAACTCTACTATAAAGTCTGTTAACAGGAAACTTGGCACCCTCTATAGAATAAAACCCTTCCTCACCCCTCCTGCAAGGAAAGCAATTGCCCAAACCCACCTCATTTCCACCCTTTTCTATGCCTCTGTTATATATACTAACCTATCCAAAAACAATCTCTCTAAACTCTCCACCTGTTATAATAGCATAGCTAGATTCATCACAAGTTCCCCCTTTAAAACTCACCACTGCCTCAACCTCAAACAACTTGGATGGCTAGAACTGCAAAACCATATACTCTGTCAACAATTACTTATTACTCAAAACACCCCTATCCTCACTAACCTAATTACACCATATACAAATCTAGCTACACTATGCTCTGCTAATAAGCTTCTAGTTTCCTCAAATAAAGCTAACAACAAAGCCGGAGATTCACTTTTCTCAAACACAGCAGGTAAAAACTGGAATCAGCTTCTTTCTGAATTATCTACCCTTGCTTCTACATCTCTGTTTAAAAAACTTCTTAAAGAACATCTGAAAACTCATTGGCTTTGTCCATGCGCTAACCCAGACTGATATCTTTTTCACTTTTTATTCCTACCCCTATCCCTACTCCTGTAACCTATGCCTCCAAATCTAGTTACTACTCTTTCTTTGAAATATGAGGATAACATATATGTTCTTTTCCCTTAACTGAGACTTGTTCATACCTTCTAGTGTGTTTTGTATAATTGTGTAGTATAATTTTTACTAAAACTGTTATAGTTTATAAATTTATTATTATAACTGTTCTTTAGACCAATGCTACCTCTGTATTGTGATTATTTATGTTTCTATGCATTGTTAACTTTGTCACTGTTCTTGCTTGGAGCTTTCCTCCCCGAGCCTCTACTGAAAATGGACATATATCCAGCTAGACTAGCCCAGTCAACAAATGTAAAATAAATAAATAAATAATGTGCACATGTTACCAGTCCACATCACATCCGTGCCTCACCATGGAACCTCATTATCTACCGTTCTGGCACTACCTTCATGTGGAACCACCTCAGGGGATGGTGTTCCCCCATGGAGCACACACAGACATAGGTCTGTCACCCAGTTAGGTCCAAGGTCCTGTGCATAGGGAGCTCCACAGAGACATGAGGAATGTGCTACATCACCTGGAGCATGCAGTACACATACACAAGGTTAGACATGCATGTTCCTCCTGCTCAGCCCACAGCCCAGGCACCTTTATGATTATATAGAGGCTGTCGTGACTGTCCATGGGTTGGCACCATGTTCCCTTTGTTTGCCATATGGGGGCTCAATGGCCTAAACATTCCAAATGTAACTACCCATCCACAGTGTTTAACCACCACATGTATCATATACCAGCCCTGTATGCTGTCTTGTTTGTCACCCAACCAGACCTACATACCAATACGTGCCTAATACCCTTCACCAACATATATATATATATATCCCACCTTCTCAAACAATTGTGATGTGTTCCCAACATGAGTTACACATCACACTCCACACTCCATTTTGCAGCCATGTACTGGTGTGTAGGTATGTTGTGTATTGATGTGTGATGTTCTGTCACACATGTCATGGCAGGGGACATGTATTGACATATATATATATATATATATATATATATATATATATATATATATATATATATTAACATGCACACACACATATATGTATACATATCTGCATGTATACATATATATATATATATATATATATATATATATGTATATATACATATGTGCATATATGTGCAGATATTATTATGTGTTGTTTATATATCTATATATATGTGTAACTGTCCAAGGTTCTGTAGACATACGCAGCTGGGAATATGTATCACACATATATGTATCTGTATGTGGGGTGCATACAAACATCTGGTCCACACTCTTGTAACTCTCTTTACTTCACAGCTGAACTGTTCTGCCCTGCTGCAACACAGACAGGTGTCACATGTGAACCAGACTAACATTAGGGGGGTATATATGGTGACAGATTTTAGATAAGCATATTATACTGCTATGGCAGTTGGGCATGCTATGCTACACTTTAACATAACTGTCCTGCAGGTGGTGTGGTCTCACACCCATGTGTCCATCAATGCAGTATTAATACCTCCACCAGCCATTGGCCACAGTAATTTACAGAACACATATATCATGGGTCACATTTTTGCCATTCACTGCTGATCTGCACAGTTGACAGGTATGTCCCACTGTCCACAGGGACTGACACTACTGTCCAGTGCAGTTGTTGAGCAGAACATCATTACAGGAACAAGTACTGATGGCACATATACATCCCTTCACATTATGCATCCTATTATTCTATGCCATGTACTACATGCAAGTAAATGCATATCTGTTTCACATGCCTGTTATGTTTTTTCTGCTGTAACACAACCCTGAGCTTTGTTACTTTTATTAAAGTTTTTTTTTTCTTTCTCTCTCTCTCTCTCTCTCTCTCTCTCTCTCTCTCTCTCAGTCTCTCCAGTAGAGTGATTGAGCTGGTTTGAATAGATTGCAACATGCTTTTGTTGGTATTGCACATGATCAGGTGGTGGCCTCTGCACCAGTCAGTGTCCACCAGTTGCTAATTGCATGCAGCCTGCTGTGTAGTACTTCAGATAACCACTGTCATGGCAACCCTGTACTTTAAATTGCTGACTTTTGTGGGTGTTGTCCCCTCACCTTTCCAGTATGGATGACATCCTTCCTGTGTGTGGACATCAGTGTTACAGACAGCAGGTAGCAATACCTCTTACAGCAGAACCTGCAGACACAGGCCAAATTCATATTTGGGTAAGGTTCCAGACCTACAGACAGCGTGAGTAGTGTTGTTGTGTGCATTGTATCTTGCTGGTCTTACAGGGTTTCTGTGTACATGGTACTTTTTCATGGAATGTTGTCTGTCTGCATAGCTCTCAACTGTGGGACGATCCATATGATACCAGGGGGGTTGGCTGTTAGGTTTTGTCTGTGCACCACACAGGTATTGTCCCAGATATATCTGTGGCATTCTGTCTGTTGAGTGGTATCAGTACATGGCTACATCCATTTGCATTTCAATGTCATATCCCTGCATAAGGGTATGCTGCAATGAATCCTGTAACACCAGCAATTTCCAGGGTGTGTAACAGCAATAATGCAAACATGGCCCTATGTTCCTGCCTCTATCCTCCACATATATGCCAGTCTTTGTCCTGCTGTGATACAGAATGGGGTTGTTAGGTAATGTCCTATCATTATTTACTGCTAGCAATTACTGCTATCATCCCAGTCATGTCATGGACTCCCACACCAACTGTTGGGCCAAGTCCATATATATGGGGGGGTAACAGCTGGAGAACACATATGTGCCCTTGTACGGTCCAGAGGTAAGTGTGTGGTACACAGTGTTCCTTGCCCTTGTACAGCCTTTTAAGGGGGGGGGGGGTTCCAATGCCATTAACCTAGGCTATGACACCTTTTCAGGGATATAACTGTTAAGATGAGGGTCTTTCAGTGTGATAGTGAGATGTTAGGTTAAGCAATGTTATGTACAATATACTGTGACATTAGCACAAGTGCTACTTTTACCCCTAGGACTTGACTATAGGGTGTAATTGGAGGATGCTGAACTACATCTGTAATTGTTGATTGTTACGTATCTTGAAGCCAAATCCTGTTTCTACTGTTGTATTAATTGAAGGCCTTGGCCTGGACAGCATAGTATGGTATATCTACACATTGCTTGCATCTACTGTTTTGTGTGGGACTTGCATTCATCACTGATTACATATTTCAAACCTTATGTGTTGTAAATACTGGCATACATTATTGTATACTACACAAATAAAGGTTATCTGTGTATACATACCTGTGTGTCATCATGTCCTTTGAATTGTGGGTGGGTATATGTTTAATGTCAGTATTCTCATTTGTGGGAATGGTTGCCACACTACACATTTCACAGGTGGCAGTTAAAGGGCTTGTGGCTGAGGGATATACTTTGCACCCAGTACTTCCACACTACTTCTACATATGTATGGCTACTGATACCTTTTGTGTGTGTATATGTGTTTGTACCTATATATATATATATATATATATATATATATATATATATATATATATATATATATATATATATATATATATATATATATATATATATATATGTATCTCTCTCTCTCTCTCTATATATATATATATATACATACATATATATATATATATATATATATATATATATTATATATATATATAAATGCATATGTATATATATATATATATATATATATATATATATATATATATATATACATATGAACATATGTATGCATCTCTATACAGCTGATGCTATATGATTATTTGTGAGTCATACTTAAATATATATATCTACATATACCTGTCTATCTGTCTACCTTTACAGATATATATCTGTCCATATGTCCATGTATGTTCGGCTCATATTTTGGCCTGTTCCTCGTTCTCTTGGCAATTGTCATGGATGAGCGCAGCATTGAAGTCAGTAACTAGTGCCAACACTTTTGTGTTTCAGACTTCATGTCCTTCTACATATGTGTTGTAATACATATAACTGTGTAACTAGCAACATTTTAAGTGTATTAGAGCATTAGTTGACATATATCCCTATTTGTACCCACAGTGTGGCATACTTTGTCCAGACTTCTTGCATTAACAGGTTGCATGGTATGATATTAATACATTTCCTGTACTGTTGACTGATTGTACTGGATGATATGTTTGTGAAAACTTCAGGTCATATAAATCTGCCATGGTTTAGTGGTCAATCACTTTGTGTATAGAATGCAGGGTCCTGGGTTTGAGCCTTGGAGAAGCAGTTTATTTTGTTGTGGGGCAGAACAAGGGACATTGGATGCACTGCCAACCTCTGCTTATGTTTTCTTACAGTCAGCTTCGGAATTTCTCAGCCTGTGCAGGCATAGCTTGCCCCCGCGCAAACTCACGCAAACCAGCTTACCGCTGCTTAAAAGTGCTTATTGCCACTTACCCCACGCTAATTTCTTTAAAAGAAAGGAAAAAGGGGTTGATAGGAAAGTGATGAAAAACGGTGCACAAAGAGGGAAAGACAGTAGGGGAAATAGCTAGGCATGTGCAGGAAGGGTATAGGAATGGTCCATAGCTGCCCATTTCTTCTACAGCAACATCTGTGCATATACACTAAATTTGCAGGTACATTTGGACCCTCAAACCCCTGGGAGAGGGGTGAGGACAACATATATTCATTGTGATGCCAATTAGACCAGATTACGTGTCCAATGGATACGTGTGCAAAATGGACAGCTATGTATGGGGCAAGATTTTTTGTGGGAACAGATTGCCCTTTTTTTCAGGTGAGAGTGGGATGTTGGGGAGGGGTAGTAGGTATATTTGGGGAGGTAGGTTGGGTAGGCTAACAGACAAGAAACACAAGACGCATACAGGACCGGTATATGACGCATGTGAGGGTTAAACACTTTGGATGGGGAGGGGTGTTTGGAAGTCGCAAGCCCATGAGCCCCCAACTGGAAACATTGGGACTGAGGTCCCCACCTATGGGCAGTCACCACTGCACCTTCACGGACCCAAAGGTGGCTGTACTGGGGGCTGTGTAGGAGGGGCAGGCTCACCCTTTAATAGCACCACTCGGCCCTCAAGCTGGCATACCCGATCTCTGTACTCCAGATCGAGCTCCCTATGCACCACGGCCTGGACCTGTTGACAGGTGACAGGTTCCCCTCCACGCTTGCTCCGAGGGGACCTGCAGCGGTTCCACCCGAAGGTGGTGCAGGGCCCATGGAGGAGGCGGTCCCAGGCTGGGCCCCAGATGTGCTGGTGCCCGGTGCCATGGCTAGCTGAGGTGGGACAGGTGGGTCCGCTGGGACCAGCCTTCCCATACAAGCTGTGTTGTCACAGGTTTATGACAGATATGGGTTAATAACAGTCAACAGCATTCAGGATTAGTTATAACAGCATGCATAGGTATTCCCTTTAACCCAAAACACCAGATTTAACACAGTTGCAGAACAAGTAGAACACATGCATATATGGAACAACAGTGGCCATTACAGGAGCATGCAGGTTTCATTGGTGGCAACAGGCCACCAATATGGGTGTATTTTAACATGGCACATGCATAGAAACAAATGTGAATATTTATAAACCATTAGGACATATGTCCCAACAAAAATTTGGAGTGTACACACACCAGTTGAGGAGTGTCATTGGGTTATTTTGCACATATGGTAGGGGAGAGAGAGAGTTCAATTAGCAACTAATATATCCTTGTAGTTTTCACAACAGTCTTAGTCACTGCAGTGATTTTTCCCTTACATGTATTATTACACTACCCAATGGTATTATATTGTACACTGGTATGTTTATAGCTTATTATATACATGACCTGTGTCTTACATACAGGCGTGACAGGATGCGGGTATTAATGCATCATATGTTGAGGATTGCTGTCATACAATTTGGGTGAGGTGCTAGATTGACAGGTTTGTTTTCGTATAATTCTCTGACTATGTACATCTTTGACTATCAGTTATATGTCATTGACAGCTGCCTACATTTCTTGGATCATCACACTGAATTTTCAGGGGAACGGGGTACCAGGCTGGTGATATGGGGCATTTATCTGGACATGCTGGACAGACTGGAACAGTTGTGGGGTATGAAATTTGCATACAACTTTCAATATGAACATTCTAGCAAATTCTGTACAGTTGTCGGGTATAATTATGCATACAGCTTTCTATCTGAACATTGTAACAAAATCTGTACAGTTGTGGGGTATGATTATACATACAACTTAGTAGCACTCCCCAGATTCAAACCCCTGCTGTGTGTGACAAACTATTATAGCTAGCATCACAGTACACTGTGCTATCAGGGAACTTTTGTAAAGCTTGCAACTTTTTTCTATCTAAGTCCCCCTAACTTGTACAATATGACTGACCTCTTGGCACTTCCAACATTGTTATGCAGGACTTGATATACATTTTATCTGCATACCACGGTGTGGGTGACACTGCTTAAGATACAACAGTACTATTTATAGTATGGAACAGATTGCCAACATATGACGGAAGAGTAAACAGAAGCACTCCAGGGGTTATACCTTTATTCACAGACTATTACACATTTATTTCTACTGGTACGACACTTTCTAAGGCTCTTATATTTATTTGTTATGACAGTACATGCAGACTAATTACTAACCTGCCTCGTGATGCAGCCTTTGCAGCCTAGCATCATGGGCTTGCTGGTTCGCAGCCTGCTCATCTGTAGCTGTCAGAGGAATACAGTGATATTTAGCCATACCTATCCATAGTATACACAACCTAGGCAATTATTTACTACTTAGTGGAATGAGTACTTAGTCCTAGGTCATTGGGCATCTGCCAAGACTCCTGGATCCACTGTTCCAGTACATACCCCCTCTGCCGCTTCTGGTCAGTATGGTGGTGCCTGACCTGCTCACCAGTCTGGGGGATACCTGTGGCACTGGTGAGGTCATGGGTGAGACTGTCCCAGGCCTCCATTTTATACTGCAAGCCCTGGTACTGGCCCTGCAGTAGTCTCTGCTCATGGTGTTTTACCAGAAGCCATACCATGATTTTTGACTCCTGGATGCCCCAGCACTGTGCTCTAAATCGAGTGCCTTCACCCACGCCAGCCATTCTGCCTGCAGTAGGAAGTTACAACCAGTTATGAGAAGTATTCCCGCCTGTGGGGTTTAAATACTGCTAATTTCCCACACTTTCCCATGATTGACCAGTTTTGAAAAGGCTAAGCTATGGGCACATCTGCTTACATAAGGTTGGCACTGCTTAAAGAGGTATACCACTAGGCAGATTGAAATGGCTCCCCTACACATTGCTTATACTTACTAACTTGAGCTGTGCTGCAGTTAGCATTGCTTAATAGTTAATTAGCACTATATTTGCCATTTGGCAATGATTTATTCTTCATTACAGGTTATATATGTGTCTGGTATCTGTGATTCATGTGTACATACACTGTATTGGGACCTGGGGACTTCTACACTTTATTACAATCACACCTCAAATCTATGCTTACTGCAGTACTCCAGTTCACATATTTATGTTACGTAGCAGGTTATACCACTTTACACTGTACATAGATTCAGTTCACGTTTGGTTTGATTTTCCTGTGGTGAGGATGCTGATACATCATTTGTAACTATTGCTATGATGGCTTAGTGGATAGCTACTGTGACTATAGTGTACAGGGTCCTGAGTTTGAGCCTTGCAGAGGCATTTTATTTTGTTGCTGGGCAAAACATTGGCCACTGGATACAGAGTGATTAAGGCAGTTTAAAGCAGTTGTAAGCGGGTTTGCATGGGTTTGCACTATGGTAAGCACTGCTAACCTTTGGTTACAGTTTCTTACACTCAGTTAGCTTCTTCTTTGCTTAATCTGTGTAGGCAATGCTTAACCCCACAGAAATGCACTTAAACACGCTTGCTACTGCTTATTTGTGCTTAAACCTGCTTACTAGTGCCTTATTCATTATGACACTGACACTTCACGTGTGCATTTAATGCAGTACTCCAGTTCACATTTAAATGTTATTAAGTAGGTTATATGGCAAAAAGATGTAAAAATATGTTCATATAAATATTTCACATGGAAAATGATACATGCTGCAGTGGGACTTGAACTGGGAAAGCCTATTTTTTAGGTGGGTGCTCTAACCACTACACTATTGCTGTGCTGCTTCATTTGCCTATATATTCCTTGTTATCCTCTTCAACCTTTTCAGCTGCTTTAACCATAGCTAAGCAATGGGCAAAACCATGCACCTACGGTTAGCTGTACTCAGGGTTTAAAAAAAAAAAAATAAAAGGCTCTCTTCATTTTATTTAAATGTACTGTTGCTGTTGAACACATGAGGACTGTTGGTGGGGATATGCAGACACCTATGAGCAGTCTGGCTCATTTATTTACACTTTCTTCTGTTCTACTTTGCAGAGGCATGTTTATTCTGAGAGCTCTGCTCTCAGACATGCCCTCTCCACTTGTCCACACTCCATGTAGGATTTGGAGCTCAGGCAATGCGCCTTCATTAATATGCATGGTACACTGCCGTCCTCCTCTTAAACTGCCACTTCCGTGCAGGACTAGATTAGTCCTGCACAGAAGATTAGTAAATCTGGGGGCATATTTTTTATACTTTGTTTATAACATAGCATGTCTTTCCTGGGTGCTATTGCATGTCAAGTATACTAACAGTAGCACACTACTGGAACATTTTATGAACCCAGAATGAAGTTCTGAAGAAGTTTGACTATTAAATAACTTTAAAATGAAGTTGACAATGAATGAAAGCACTTAAATACAAGTATTTCATTTAATTTCAAATGTATTTCAAGTTTTCTTATATTGTTGTCTTGGTAGACGTTTTTTACTGCTGGATTAAAAGATTTCAACTACTGGATTAAAAGATTTCAAAGCTACTACACAAAGTAAAGTGATTTTTATTTCATATCTAAAACGTTTTATGGATATATATATATATATATATATATATATATATATATAATATCTATTATATATGCGTGTGTGTATCTATATATATGGGTCTACTGCTTTTGGTCAAATTACATTTGGTCGAAAATGATTTCAGGCAGCCCACGTCACCGAAAATGCATTTCACTGAAAACCCATTTGATTGAATTCCATTTGGTCGAAAATGGAATATAGCCTCTGCCCCACTGCAGTGTGACCCTGGAGTGAGAATATAAAGTTAGGGGGGGGGTTGGGGGGTATATCCTCCCCCCACATAATTGCAGTGTATTCACTATTATATATTTTTGTATCCATTAAAAATACATTGAAAC
>NC_056740.1:439082313-439112313 GCF_019279795.1 Protopterus annectens | reverse complement strand
TAGCAATAAATTAATAAATAAATAAATATACTGCCATTTTACAAGTGATATGTTTACCTTACTCTGATTTACCTACATAATTTTTTTGATGATATGTACACTTTTTTCATTTTATATACAACATTTTTACATCAGCCTAAGTGATAAAATACAAATGTTTCATCATATTTTCTTTATGAAAATGTAGCTTAACCCTCACAGTTATTAGAATGACCTTCCAGAACTATACCATGAGAAACACCAAATCAAACAGGATATGAATTTTAATTATCGTTAGGACTGGTTCATAATCATATCAGTCCACCTCTAATCAATGTTTTGTTTAATGATCACAACACTCATCATGTGCTTCTTAATAACTATAGATCTTTACTTGCATGCATCATTCTTCTTGATGTTAATCAATCAGATGCCCATAAATATGTAAAATCATTTTTAAACAAGTTTTTGCGTGTTAGTGATCCTTGAGGCAATAGAAAACTCTTTAAACCAAAGAACCACAGTACTCAAAAACTCTCACACTAGAAAGCAGCTGTCCTAATACTACAGGCATGGTAGACTATTTTTCTTCATATAGGGTCACTATAGTTTCAAGTGGGATAGACAACCAGGTATGACCACTAAATCCTGAAATTAAAGACCATGGCTTAAATCAGGATAATACTCCCCAGATATAAGCTGCACTGCACAGATCAATGCTTTTCTCTTCCTATGTGAGAATCCCACCCTATTGAACTGTGTGAACTGTGCGAACTTAGCTCTGGCACACCCCCCCCCGCAATCTTTCAAGGCATCTGTAGTCAGTTTAAAGAATTCCTGTTTCATGAAGCCAAGTGCAAATGCTTCCTTGTTGGCAATATGATATCAATCAAATGCTCTCTTTTCTCTTTACGTCTCAGTCTATCATGTTAGACTATAACTGTCACCTGTTTCACATGACTCTTCTAACCATCCTCTGCCCCCCCATTTTCTCCCTTTTTATCTCTCATTCCTTATTCCTCTTTTCTACACATTCCTCTCCCACTTCTCACATTAGCATTTTTGTGTGTATTTAAATTATAGTCGATTCTTACATTGTACTGTGCTGAATTTAATCACTGTATCGTTTCAATGGCTGCACACCTAGTATGCTTATTTTATTTTTTTGTTCTTATATCTCTCTTGTCTCAAAACATTGTGCACTTATATTAGTTATTTAGATGCTTTTGTGCATTCAGATTTTTAATGCATGCTTTTCTTTCTCCAGACTAAGCCTGAGAATTCTCCATGGGATCAATGTTCTACCTCAGTTAACAAAATGGAAAATACATACATACGTAACATTAAAGCATGTATGGAGTGACTGTCTCTTTATGTACTCATCCATAACAATATTGTATATCTAATTTACATTATTTTCATAGGTAAATTAATTGATATGACATGCAATAAACATTAAAGTATAGATGATTGGATTATATGAAGCTTACTGGGAAATATATTTATTTGCTGTATCTGCAAAGTGGCCTGGGAAATAGTTTAAATCTTTATGATGACTTTCTTAGTTTATATCAAATAAAATATTGTTATTGCTAGATGCAACAGGCTGAAAACACTGATGCAAGATTGTTTCACTCTACATATATATATATATATATATATATATATACAATTTCTTTTAATTTTTTTCCAGTGGCACTGATTTATGGTACTTCTAAAGTAATATAATACTGTTTCTAACACCAGCTTTTATCTTTCTGAATGCATTGCAGAAAAACTCTATAATGACATAGGATTGCATTATGTTGAGATGAAATTCTTCCGTCAAGCAGAGGAGTGTTTTACATATTCATTCAGCTCTTGCAAGAGGGATGCCGTTAATGCCCAGAAGACAGCTGTGTTACTTCAGAACCTTGGAGCTGTTTATAATGCACTACATCAATATGAAAAGTCGTTAAAGTGCCATGCTGAAGCAATGGAAATCTATGGTATGTCAAAATGAATAAATATACTACAGCTTGGTTAGATAATATTATAAGCACAATCGTTATTTCTGCAACTTTCCTTTTTGCTTCTAGTTCTAAATCATCTTACTTTAATTCCATCTCCTTTCTGGCATCTAACTTTTATTTCATCCTTCCTTACAGTCCTTAACCATGTACTCTACCTTGGCACTGACTTATCTGTATCCATGTAGATAATTCAGTGCAGATGTTGACGCTGAAAGTAACAGTATGCATTTCCCTTCATTTATACCATTTAGTGAATTCAGTGCTTTATGCATGATAATGGATAAAACAATTGCAAAAAGTATGGGAATGATTAGGTTTATAAACTTCTATCAATATGGATCTCACACATGTTCTTAGCAATTTACTCCAACCTTTATGACTGCACGTAGGAAGTACAGAGACACCACACATATTGTTTATCAATTTACTCAGGTGAGCAGAGTCTACATTGCACAGTGGAGAACCAAATTAAACAATTTCCAACATGGATAAAAATGAATTACCCATAGGAAAGCTGGATGTTACCAGTTAGAAAATGTTTGAATTTTACTCCATTACACTAGATGTCTGGAGGCAAGCTTACAAACATGTCTTTTATAAAAGAAATCAATGCTGCTTTTTGCAGAGTTAACATGTCCTATTTACAGCAATAAACTCCATTTAGTTCATTATTATTTTATAGTAAAATAATAGATCTTGGTAACCAGCAAAAATAACTAGAAATAACTGCTCCTGTGTGTGCAATTTAATGATACTTTACGTATTTATCACATTCGCTGATGTGAACAAGACACCCTTTAAACTTTACCAAAAATGGGTTTCCTGATGAATAAATGTGAGGTATTCAGTTGACACATGATTTTTCAACCCCAAAACATCCAAAACCATTTGGAATGTCACAACTAAAATCAGTGACACTTCCAAGGCCACAATATACCAAAACATTTTTTTTTGCGGAGACTAAGCCCTCCCTGCATTCCATGATAGGGGAACAATAGGGACAAGCCCACATACCCCAACTGATATATAGTCCACTTCTAGCTCTTATCTGCATATAAAGTTGATTTCACCAAGTAGACAACATTCTGAGAGTCACTCAGCTGCATCCTGAAAAGAGGAGGTGTTCCCCAAATAGACTGATAAAACTGAACAGAGACAGAACTTTCAAGGATTCTTATTGTACAATGGGATTATTTTAAAAAAAGATAGAATAGTTTTGAAAGTAATGTCATTGTATGTATGTCTCTCGGCTTATCCCGGTTAGGGGTCGCCACAGCGGAACTCCGGTCTGCTAACGATCGGCAGTTGATTTTTACGGTGCAGAGTTGCCAGCCCGACATTCAACCTTGAAGGCACACCGATTCACGCACGCACCTACCTGCATGTCTTTAGATGTTATTTGACTGTGGGGAGGACATGCAGACTCCACATAGAAGGCGCTCCAGCCAAGAATTGAATGGGGGAACCTCTTGCTGTGAGGCGACAACACTAACCACTGCACCACCGCGGCCTGCAATGTCATTGTATAACAGTGATAAACCATTCCAGAATGCAATAAGTTATGTTTTATTCATGGGGGGAGAGCACTAACATACTTAAGTGAGCTGCACCTTCAATGTCAAACAACAATCCCCTTCTCGCCCCAAACATAAAATATAACTTATCCTCTCACAACCATGGTTTATTACAAAAATGCAAGAATCTGAAGTTGTTCTGTCATATTAATTTCACTCCTGATGCCTGTGCAATAATGCTTTTGAGTTACAACTTTGGTTTATAATTTACTTTCTTTATTACATCTCTGTGTAGCTGTATATTATATGGTGTATTTGACTCTGCTTTGCACTTGTCTAACCTACTCTGTAAATGAGCTCTGCCCAGCAACAATTTTTGAGTTGACAGAAACTATTGTTTAAAACTTATACAGTTCAGACAACTGCAGAACTAATAATATAAGAATTCAAACACTGATGGTTAAAAAAAAATCTGAAATACCATTAATTTCATAAATAATCAAAGGTAAAGATAAAATCTTTCTGAACAAATATTAATATAGTGTATACACAAACATCTAATATTATATCTCCTACAAGAAAATCTTCTAATTCCCTCACAACATGGCTTTCACCCCAACCACAGCACAGCTACTGCTCCATTATCTTTTACTCAGACCATCACCAGAACCTGTGACAACAATAGACTTGCATCTTGCCTGTCCCTTCATCTGTCCAGCCTTTGATGCTGTCTGTCTTTCTGACCTCAGCCTCTGTAACTCAGCTATCTCCTGGTTCTCTAGCTATCTCTCCAATAGGCTTCAGTCAATCAGATGGCTTACTGCTCTCTCCCCCTTCCTCCCAGTCCTCACTAGAGTCCCACAAGGCTCCGTCCTTAGACCTTTACTATTTAACATCTTTACTAATGAACTCTACACATCTGTTCCCCACTCCACACTAATACAACATGCAGATGACTCGAATATCATCTCCCCCTCTGACAACCTCTCTCACCTTTTCACATTCACCCAAGAATCTTTTCACTCTGTCAAAAGATGGCTAACTTGTATCCAGCTTCAACTGAAACCAAAAAAAAAAAAACACGCTCCTCTTATTCCTGCCAAAATCTCTATATCATGCCAAGACTACCTTTACCATCACTTCCCTCAGTAACACAACCATCAAAGCAGAAACTCACACAAAACCTCTAGGAGCTATTATAGATAACCATCTAAAATTTGATGTCCACATACAACAAGTCATCCTAAAACCCCACAAAAAATGAGGGTTACTTTATAACAAAAAGAATTCTCTCTAACAAATCTAAACTCTCGCTAGCACAAGCCTTCTTTCTACCTGGCTTACTTTATGCTGCCCCAATCCTAACAAACCTACAAATCAATCTTATATCCAGACTTGAACTCACATACCATAAGATTGTTAGATTTGCTGCTAACTTACCCTATTGCCCCATCATTGCCTATCTTTTAAAAAAACATTCTGTGGCTAGAATTCCACCAACAACTCCTCCTGCCCCAATTGCACCTCACCCATACCATCCTCTACAAACCTACTACTTGTTTAGCTCTCACTTCTCTTATTACTCCCTACAATCCCAACTACACTCTTCAAAGCTCTGATCAACATCTCTTAGAAATTTATAAACCCAAAAATAAAAATATAGGCAAACAACTCTACAGCTACTCAATCGCTAATTCTTGGAACAAACTGCCTCTGTCCCTAAGAACAATACCTAATACTAAGTACTTCAAAAAATCCTTAAACTCTACCTGCTAAAGACTAGGACTTGCACTTGCCATGACCCAACATAAAACACCCGCCCCTCCATTCATACCATTCACAACTGTTACTAACGAATCACCTTTCTGATCTTACTCACATAATTTACACATAAAACTCTGTAACGACTCATCTGCTGCTATGTCTTCATCCTTTCCTTGTGTCCGTATCCAACTATCTGGATGCGACACTGAAATTCATTGTAAAATATGAACTGTGACACTAAAACTGACTGTAAATTTCATGCCTCAGGGTCATGCCACACTTGTTCCTGTCTGTAATGCATTTTTGTATTTATATTTCTCCTATTGAAAACCAATCATAATTAACTGTATAATTTATGCCTTTGTCAATTTTTGTAATAGTTATATCAATGTAAGCAATAGTGCTGTAGCTTTTCTCCCTGGGTCTGTGCTGAAAAAGGGCTTCTGCCCAGTCAGACTAACCCAGTCAACAAATGTCAAAACAAATAAAATAATAAATAATATCAATTCACTGTCTTCCTTTGCCCAATAATTGCAATTCAATGCAAAAGCAAACTCTTAAAAGTCATCTCTGTGTTGCATTTCCCTGACACCCCATCCATTCATCCATCCAACTATCCATCCATCCATCCACTCAACCATCCAGGCCATCCATATGTACATCCATTCATCCATCCAACTATCCATCCATCCACTCAACCATCCAGGCCATCCATATGTACATCCATTCATCCATCCAACTATCCATCCATCCACTCAACCATCCAGGCCATCCATATGTACATACATTCATCCATCCAACTATCCATCCATCCACTCAACCATCCAGGCCATCCATATGTACATCCATTCATCCATCCAACTATCCATCCATCCACTCAACAATCCAGGCCATCCATATGTACATCCATTCATCCATCCAACTATCCATCCATCCACTCAACCATCCAGGCCATCCATATGTACATCCATTCATCCATCCAACTATCCATCCATCCACTCAACCATCCAGGCCATCCATATGTACATCCATTTATCCATCCATTCTTGTCAAAACATGCAAAACAACCGACGTTTTGTAAGAGTGAGTGTTTACTTTAGCAAGAAATGAAGTACTTTGTGAACTGACCATGGATATGGTTTTATCCTGGAAAATTTCACATTGCCATAAAAAAATGTTTCCATTTTTGGCATCTGAGAGTGTGCCAACCCTAGTTGCAGAATGTACATCCTCAGTCACTCACACAATACATACTCACCTGGAGACAATTTGAGGAATGAAATTCACCTACTGCATGTCTTAGTTGGTGACAGAAAACCACAGCACTCAGAGAAAACCCATGTGGATGCAGGCAGGGGGTCCACACATCCCAGTCAAGACTCACAATAGAGACCCTTCGGTTGTAAAGGTCAGCAGTGCTTCTCAGTGCACTACTGTGCCATTCAGCCCTTGTTTCTACACTTCAAACCTCTATTCCCTTGTGATGGTCTGGAATCATATGCAGGATTCTTTCTCTGCCATATGTCCTTTGCTTTTTGGGATGGACTTTGCTCCCCTACAGTCCTGAATAGGATAATGAGGGTACTGGAAAACGAATGAATGAATGAATGAATGAATGAATGAATGAATGGATTTATGAATGAATTTCTATTAACTGTATCAACCTGCCACCTCTAAACTATGCAGGCAAAAATAAACCTTGGTGCTTGACAGCTTTATGAGTACAGGCAAGCCCCACCAAGTAGATATCTGTATTTCCTGTGTTTTAATTTGTACCATCCATTCCATGATTTCACAAGTTATAACAGCCCCAAAAGCTATTTATTATTCAGAATCTCCCACTAGTCCATCAGCATATTGCCACTCAGCAGTAAATCATACCTCATCTTCATTATCCTGACACATTTCTTCTTCAGACACATTTCTTCATCCTCTACCTCATACTTGTTTTCATTTCTTATTACCTTTACTCATTCTATTAAAAAAAAATCAATTCATGGTCCACATAAAAGTCACTCAAAATGCAAATATATTTTCATTTTCAAATACTCCTGTTACGTATTTCCTTAAAGCACTTACTCATTTCTATTTCACATAAAGGCTGCTTCTGTATAGAGCACATTGATTTCCCTGCCATTTTCCATTCCACATGAAAAAAAAACTCTAGTTAAGTTATTTAATTTGACTTCTTTCTGTTTATAAATATGCTTTTAATCCATACCTGCTCTTTGTTGACAATGTATAGCACACCATCTACACTTACATACTTCTTTATGATATTTCATTAAAAGAAAGAGAGAATAGTTTATATTTATATATAGTTTGTTTACTGTGGTATTCTGGATCATTTGCCGGCACAGACTGAGTGAATAGGATCACAAAAGAGACTAACAAAACTTATTACAGATACAGCAATATGCTAAAAACAAATATATATATATATATATATATATATATATATATACACATACATATTTACAGATGCAAGAATATGCTACCACACTTAGTTCAAGAAGCAGTTTACAATGTCAAAACAGGCATGGAAAATGGAATTATTTAAGAAAATTCATCTTCTTTATATACATTTCCATATAACCTAAAACACATCCGAAATAATTTTACTTATCATTTTTGTTGACTTGGTTAGTTAGTCAATGTCTCATCTGATGGACAACACACTCAGGCAATAAGCAGCCATCAATCTGCCTAGTTTGGGAATAGAACCCATAGCCTTCTGCAGCAAAGGTGAGTAGGTGATATGTTTGGCCATTGACACTAATATCACAAACTCCCTGGCCATAGAAAAGTTTAACTTAAAGGTAATTACAGAAAGAAACTGAAAAAAAAAACATATTTTTAACTTTTCATTGTGTTACACATAGGCCAGACCCGCCAGCAGCAAAATAACTACTTATAACTAATTTTATTTTTTGTAACACTGGATATCCTCATAAGGGCAGATATCCTGATGTCATCTTGTTTCCTTAGAAACCTTCTTACCCACAATGCACTGAGATAGCACAGCTAACAAGCTTATAATGCCCTAGTTTCTGCTGTCAGGTCACATATTACCATTCACTTACAAGAGAAGTAGTAAGAAATACTGCAAAGTTTGAGAATCCTCATTATAAATGTCAGTGAATGATTTGCCGTGACTCTTACAGATTTCAGAAATAAACCACTAAAATACTGCAAACCACTAAATTTGTAATGAGTTCTTTTGTTTAAAAACAAAGACTTCATTGGATAAAACCAGAAAGATAATAGTTTTTAAATAATTTAAAATCGAGCTCATTACTTTGACGTCACCTTTCATGCTTTATTTCTTTATTGCTTTAAAGACTTAAAAAGAAAAAGTAAAAAGTCATGGACATTCAGAAGCTATATAGCTGAAACACGACGTCCTTAAGGGGTCATTTGCATATATCCCATGGTCCTCTATTACAGGAGATTTACAGCTAGGTTTTACTTGTAGTTTTTACTAGCTGGTTTGTCTGTGTGACTTTTTTACTTTTTGAATTGGATCCAAGACCATAGAACAGTGTTCACTGATTAATGCAAGAAAGTGAAACATGTTTTGATCTTCTACTGCCACCACGTGGTCAAACTGTATAATTACAACCATATTTATAAAAGATGCTAAGAACAATGCAGTCCTCCATCTAAACATAACTAAATGTTTTAAAATTAAATGAAAATTATTATTTTAAACCTGGGATATTTAAATTAAGGGTCTTAGTCTTATATTTTTAGAACTGTTATCAGGAATAGAGCTTAAGAATGGAAATGCAATTGTTTGACTTTTCCCGGTTAGGGGTTGCCACAGTGGAACTCTGGTCCGCTAATAATTAGCAGTAGATTTTTATGGTGCTGAGTTGCCAGCCTGATGCCCAACCTTCAGCGAAGGCACACCCATGTCTTTCAGAGGCCAATTGACTGTGGGGAGGACATGCAGACTTCACACAGAAGGCACTCCAGCTGAGAATTGAACAGGAGAACCTCTTGCTGTGAGGCAACAACACTACCACTGTACCACCGAGTCTTCTAAGAATGGAAATGCAAAGATGGCCACTATTGAAATTTTAGAATTGAAGTTATTGTTGTGTCTGTTTCCTTTTCACAGCAATTTCTCAATAAACCGGACAGTATGTTTATGAATCCCAAGTATACACAAATCATAGTATCTTTAAAAATGTCCAAGAACATACCTTGAAATGCATTTTTGTTACTAACACAAACATCTCAGCACAGTAACAGTTATTTAGTATTAAATGAACTGCCTTACTTCATGCAGAGGTTTGCGTAACAGATAATTTTTCCTGCTTCTTTTAAATAGTGACAAGCTCAATAATAAGTAATGCCTGGGTAGGGGGCTCAAGATGTTAGGGATGTGCATTTACATTGTGGTAATCCTGTGGGTTCACGTCACCCTCCCATGTGTGTACTGATATAATTTCTGGCAGCTGGCACAGAAGGCTAAAACTCTGGCCTGTTAATGAATTGGTTCCCTTACCAAGGTTACAGGGTTTGAATCTTTCCAGCATCATCTGCCTTCGGTGTGACCTTGAATAAGTCACTTAACCAGACAATGCTTTGGGAATTTGGGCTAGCCTCCTTAATGGTATCCTAGACTGCATGCCTATTAACTAATTGTTAAAATATGAATTGCCCTACTTCTATCTATAACCATTGCTTTAATTAGCACATATGCCATATGTTTAAATTATACATTACTTTGGAGATGCACATAACACACAGAACTAAGCGATGGAGTACTGGGTTTATGTTGCACTGGGGGAATGCAACTATAAATGACAGTTGAGCTTGTAAATTCTTGCAGCCTGCAGAGCTTTATAACCCATAAATAATAGCATAATGCCATGTTAACATAGTATGTAAACAGGCGCATAGATGCAGCTGTACCCCATAGGAACAAGAGCATGGAAAACCCCAGAAAGAAAGCCACATGGTGGAACTATAATATCTACAAGCTTTATAATAAAAGGAAAAGAATTCTGACAAAAAATTAAGAAGCTTAATTCTCAGAGTGTTAATGCCCTTGTCATTAAAATAAACTAACAAATCAAGAGCTTAATAAAATCCACCAAAGCCAAGTTTGGGGCTGAAAGAGCTACCCAAGCCAAAGATAATTACAAGGGATTTTTTAGTTATATTCATAATCTCAAAAACGCAATGCACTGAGCTGATTGTGAATAATGTTACCTACATGGAGACTGAAGATATAGCTAACCTACTGGCCGATAAATCTAGGTCTAACTTTATCCCTCTGTCATCTCCATCTGTCCCTCAAGATATACCTGAAACTGGCTCACATCCAGCTATCAGACAAAACCAAGTTCTAAAAGTGCTATCAAAAGATAAAAATCCATCTATGGAACCTGACAATATCCCTGGATGCTCTTATATAGCATAAAGCATGATTTAGCCACACTCCTAAAAACACTGTTCAATCTCAGTCTCCATACAGGTTTTGTACCAAGCAAACGGAGAACAGCTACAGTCATTCCCCTGCATAAGGGAGGACCTTCCACAGACTCAGACAATTGCAGACCCATAAGTCTGCCCAACCTCATATGTAAATCCACGGAAAACATTATAATGGAATTAATCAGTCAGGAAATAGGGAACCTCCAAACCCCACACCCATCTCAGTTTGGATTCATCAAGGGCAGGTAGTGCTTACTCAACCTGGTGGAGTTCTTTGAAAAGGTCATCAAAGCAATGGATGAAGGCAAAAAGATAAATACCATGTACCTCAACCTTGCCAAAGCTTTTGACAAAATTCCCCAATCAGGCATAGTAGAAAAGCTAAATAAACTGTGAATAAACGCCTGTGTTACCCACTAGATTGCCAGCTGGCTCACAGATAGGGTACAGGTAATCAGAATAGAGGAAGTTACCTCCACAAAGTGACCAGTCCCCAGGCAAGTCCCCGGGGTTTTGTGCTGGAACCTCTCCTGTCTGGCATCTACTTTTCTGAGGTAAAGGCCAGTGCTGAAGGGCATTAGCTAACTAAGTTTGCAGATAACTGCAAGCTAGGAGCAGTTACTGAATCCTCAAATGACTTAGCAATCCTACAAGAAAGTTTGTCTCAAATAAATAACTAGTATCAAAATCATCATCTGAAACTAAATGCAAAAAAATGCATTATTGTATCCTTTGTGTAGTCGTCTGCCCCAGGAAACTACCAAATTGACAATACACCCTAACAGTTGATCCAGCTGTTTGGGATTTAGAAACTTGTGTGGACAGTGACCTAACTTTTGACCAACATGTGTCTATTGTTGTAACAAAGTCATTCTGTGGTGCACAGTTTATAAACAAAAGGACAGTGTCTAGCTCTAGGAATGCCACTGTCCCCATTTACTTAGCCCTCATTAGGCCAATCATTGAATATAATGCCCCCTTTGGCATGTATCTGTCCAGATGCAAGCAGCAATTGGAACACCTACAAAGCTACCTTACAAGAAGGATACAAGGCCTAAACAGCATGTCCTACATGGACCAACTCAAATTCCTGTGACTATACTCGGTATCCTACAGACTGCTAAGGGTTGACCTGTGTCTGGCATGCAAGGCATCCTCCAACTCATTACTGATGGACTTACTGCACATAGGAAGTCAAATGTCATCTGTAATACCTGGTCTAGGGATCTAAACGTCTTCCACAACATCAACAGAACAAGTTGGATGGATAGGCTAAAGAAAAACACACACAGCAAGATACCTGTAGCTTTTTTTTTTAATTTCAGTCCTACTGAATTCATAAAGCTATACAGGCTCAGTACTCAGAATTCTGAGTTTGTGTTGTCATGTAAAATTGCATTCTTTCGCTTCTCTAGGGCCATAAACCTATTAAAGCCTTTTCAGTCAGAAAGTAAATAAACATGATAACCATTGACATCAACTTCATTAATTAGTGAGCTTTGCAAGCCATGAAATATAACACTCTGGCTGATTTATGGAAGGAAGGAAATACCTGAAACTCACAAAATATCACTTTTAAGCAGACTATATAATCTTTCTTATTTATTTATCCTTTTTCAGAACTTTTCACTGATGGTGTAGCATACATAGGAAACAAATATGTAAGAGACACTGCAAAAAATCACTGACCTTTTTACTGTGGATTCTCAAACTTAACAGTATTTTCACTTCACTGCTACCATTCTGAATGGACTTGTAATCTAACAAGATAGACAAGGGCATTGTAATCTCATCAGCTCTACTCTCCCAGTGCATTATGGGCAATAAGCTGTTTTCCAAGAAAACAAGATCATGTCAACACATCTATCCCCATAAAGATTTTCAATTTAAGAAAAAAATAAATACAATTAGTAATAAGTAGTTATCTTTCTGCTGTCAAATTCTGATAGTGTAGAAATTCTTGGCACGATAACAAAAAATATATATATTTTTTGTTTTTGCCTGTTATGATCCCTTAAAATGTGAATATTAACAACCTTGTGTTTATGACTTTTTAAGCACTTTATTTGATAATGGCATTAATGGGCTTGTGTAAGGGTGGCATGCACTGTATATAGTGAATGAATGATATATAGTCTCTATATTGTGATTTTTAGAGACATTTTAAGGTAAACATCTTTTTTTAAACATGTTTATTGATTTTAACAAATAACCAGTAGAACTTAATAATTTATACAAGTAGTTAATAACTAAAGTATTTACAAAGACATCCACGTTTAGATTACATCAACATACAAAAATTTGAAATTTAGAGTCAAAATCTTTTTCTAACAATCTTTGTAAAGTAGCCCACATATTGTAGCAAGATGTTTTCCTACAAGTTCTTGATTCAATGGTCATTAGTTCCATTTGACATATATCAATTAGAACATTTTTAAATTCAATAAAAGAAGGAGGGGAATCTGAGATCCAATTTCTAGTAATAACCTTTCTGGCCACAGCTAGAATTGACCATAATAAGGGAAGTTTAACCTTTTTTAACACATTTAGGTATGGGGGTATTGAAGAGGATTAGTGATTTAGAAATTGTGAAACTGTCTGTAAAAAGTGCCTGTAAAAAGTTATTAATAGATATCCAATAATCATTCGATTTTATACAGTCATAGAACATATGTGCCCAATCAGCGTTTATCACTAAAGTACACCTCTTACACAAATTGTCTTTTTTATTAATTTTGCTCATTATTAGAGGAGTATAGAAGGACCTGTGTAAGTATTTCCAGGTATAAAGTTTCCATTTAATAGAAGAGGTTGTTTTAGAAGCTGATTCCAGTATATACTCCTTATCTTGTTGTTTTGGTGGTTCACTTTTGATGGAGTAGAAATAATTCCAGGAATTTTCTGGACAGCTGAAGGTTTCATCTCTAATAATTTTGTGAATGTGAGAAAGTTTACCTTTATGTGAAACCCTCTGCTGTAAATTTAGTACCATGTAATCTATCAGGATTGGGATGGATTTTTTTAGCTGTCGATGATATTAAATCGAGTTTATTAGAGAGATGTTGTTCCAACCAGCAGGTTTCATCCAATTCAAATTCTTGGATTAAAAAAAAAATCTAAGTTTTTAACTTAATATCTAGCAGCATCTGATACCACTATATTAATTTATTCTGTCTAAATAATAATATTTTATCTGGGTTAGATGATAAAAGAATACCTTGTGTGTGTGCTATATGATATAGAATGAAGATCCATTCCTTATACTTGGGATGTTTATATATAATGTTTCGGAATGTAATAATGATATTTAATGAGTAATTAGATGAATAGCTCGGTGTAATAGGGATGGAACAGAAATCCTTGAGAATCCATAACATGGGATTATTTATAATAACGGCTTGGTATGTTAGTGGTGTAGTGATTAATTCCATGCTAATTAATTCCTAATATTTCTTCCATTTCATGGAGTATGAATGATCTAATAGTAGTGATCTAGTCTTGATAATAGAGGAGATGGAATATAAATCAAAGTCAGGAAAGGCTATGCCTCCTTTAGACCAATTATTTATGTGTGTCCTTAAAGCCACTCTGGGTCTATAAGGAGCCCAGAAGAATTTTAACATTAAAGAGTTTAATTTTTAATGATTGTTTTAGAAGATGGAAGTAATATTGATTGAATTAAATAAAGTATTTTCAGAAATATAATTATTTTAATTATTGTAAGGCTTTCCTCCATGGAAAAAAAGATATTATTCCAACTTTTAAAAAGTGTTTGTATGTTTTCAAGACTTTTACTATAGTTAAGATGAATAATAGACTTAATGTCTTTTGCTAAAATAATACCTAAATAAGTTATTTGATCTGATTTAGGTTTGTACTTATGGTAAACTCTACTTAGAATATTTTTCCCTGAGTGTATAGGTAAATTTTTTGTTTTTTCTTCATTAAATACCAGGCCTGAGATTTTTTTTTGAAATCTACCATTAAGTTAAATAATGATGCTAGAAAAGAATTGTTTCCTATAGATGTAATTAGAACATCATCAGCAAAAAGCTGAATTTTTGATGATGTATCATCATTTATTTTAAATCCTTTTATATCACTGTTGTTTCTAATTAAGTTATCCCAGGGTTCCATTATTAAGGTAACTAATAAAGGGGAGAGTAGCCAGCCATGTTTAGTACCTTTTAATATAGGTACATTTTGACACACGTATGTGCCAATTTTTATGTAGGCTAATGTTCCTTTATATAAATGTTCAATCAAATTTACAAATGTATCAAAGAAATTTGTGCATTTTAGTAAGATGAACAAATAGTCCCAGTTTACAGAAAACAAATGCTGAATTTATGTCAATGCTTATTAATGTCAGGTCTTTCTTATTTTTACTTGCATAATCAATTAAAGCTAAGGGTCTTCTTATGATGTCAAAAGTATTTCTGTTTGTAATAAAGCCTGTTTGATCTTCTTCAATTATGTTTGGAAGAACTGTCTTTAGTCTGTCTGCAAATATATTCATAAACATCTTGTAGTCAACATTAAGTAGTGAAATGGGCATATATGAGGAGCATCTTGTTGGGTCTTTATTATAAACATCTTTTTTGAAGGTACTTTTTAAAGAGTGCCCAATGTTGGCAATGTGGTACTCAAGAAGCTGATTATTTACATATGGTCTTGTAGGTGTTTGAAGGTTATCTGAGTTAGAACAACTGAATCTATTAGTCTCCTAGACTGCCCTTGCCTGGTACATTGTATATACATTTTCAGCTGTTTACCTTGTTACCTATAGGTTCTATTGTTGGCATAATCACAGAGTGAGAGTGACTGTTGCTTCATTACTTATGACAATATTTAAATACTGGAAACAATCCGATATTGATTGATTGGTTTCATTACTTTTTAATCTCTTTTAACAAGACTATAGCCTTATAGTGGGATTCTTACTCTAAAATTATGATTTGCTGTTTTCAAACTACATTTAACTGAACATTATTTCTGGAATACATACTTATGTTACATGTGTTTTAAGTAAATAAATATATACTATTTTTAGCATTCGCTGATGTGATATAGACCCATCTGGGAAGTAGACTTGAGTAGAAAAGCAGTTATATACTCATAATATAATTATAAAGCTTATCAATCTTCATATGGTTCATAGGTTCATAGGTTCATGGGTTGGTACTAGGCTATCAGCCCTAGGGCCTATACAAGCCTAGCCATAACAATTCCCTGGCTATTTCTTCCCACATTATTTACTTTCCTGGACCCCTGTCTAGCAGGGCGACTGACGTGATCCCTGGGGTGAATTTCCTTTCTCCCATCCAATCGTCAAGGTTCCTCTTGAAGAGGGCCAAAGAGGCACTCTGCTTGACATGTATGGGCAATCTATTCCAGAGTCTGGGGAGTCTCTGGGTCAGGAACCTATCCCTCCAGCATGTTTTGTTTATTGTGATGACAAGGTTTAGATCCCTGGAGTGTGTAGCTCTGCGGGATTGGGATTTCTTTAAGTGTAGCATGTCCAACAGCTCTGGGTTTGACATGGCCTTGTATGTTAAGCAGAGATCGCCTCTGAGTAGACGATATGCGACAGAGTATAGCTGGAGTTTTTTAAGGTGGTCAGCGTAGGGCATTTGCTTTAGGCCTGCGATTCTTTTAGTGAGGCATTTCTGAGGCCTTTCCAGTTGTTGCAGATGTCTTGAGAGGTACATACCAAATGGGGCGTTGTATTCTATAATGGGTCTAATGAGGGATGAGTACAGTGGGACAATGACCTCTTTTTTTCTGGATGAAAAGCCCTTCGTGATGAGGTGTGCCACATAGAAGGATTTCCTGACTGTTGTGGCGATGTGGTTATCGAAGGTGAGACCACTGTCCACCTGTGTCCCTAAGTCTCTTATCACACTTTCTGTGTTTAGTGTACTGCCACCTATATGGTAATTCATGGATACATGTTTTTCCCAAAGGGATAACAATACATTTCTTGGCATTGAGCTTGAGCCCATGGCTCTGGCACCAAGCATCTGTTTCTGTAAGGCCCTTTTGTAGAGTATCCACATCATTTGGGATTCAATAATGGCTCCCAGTTTGCAGTCATCTGCAAACTTTGTTAGCCAGAGTCCCTTAGTGTTGACCTGTACTTCAGAGAAGTAGATGCCAAACAAGAGCGGCCCCAGGACTGAACCCTGAGGTACTCCACTTGTCACTTGTCTGGAGCTGGATTTGGAGTCGGCTACTTTTACAGTGTGGGTTCTATCAGTAAGCCATTTAGCAACCCATTGGATGACATAGGGATTAATGCCCAACTTAGTAAGTTTATCTATGATTCCAGAGTGGGGGATGGTGTCAAAGGCCTTGGCAAGGTCTAGATAGGCTGTGTGGACCACCTTACCCTTGTCCATGGCTCTGGAGACTGATTCAAAGAAGTCAATCAGGTTCAGGAGACAAGATCGGCCCTTCACAAACCCAAACTGGATGGGGTCCAGTGTTTGAAGGTTGCCAATGTCTTTGTTTATAAGTTCCATGATAATACGCTCCATGGCCTTGCAGATAAGGCTTGTCAGACTGATGGGACGGTAGTTTCTGGGATCCAAGGTGGATTCCCCCTTGTGGATTGGGATAACTGTAGCTCTGCGCCACTCAGTGGGCACGAAACCTGAGGTGAGGCTATGATTAAACATGACACTTAGGTGAGGTGCCAGTTCATATTGTAGTTCATGTAGTACACAGCCCGGGATGTCATCTGGTCCCATGGATGCTGTATTCTTGGCTTTAGAGAGTGTGTTTTGTACCTGTGTGGCCGTTATTACTGGAATTTGGCAATCGTCCGGTATTGAGATGGGCCATTTAGGGGGTGAGAGTGGGGTGAAGTTGGCACTGAATCGATCTGCCAGGATATTGGCAATATCCTTTGGATCAGTATATTTAATGCCATTCTGTTTTAGCTCAGAGCAGATCTGAGCATTGCCATTTAGATTCTTGACATAGTTATAGAATGCTTTGTGGTTGTCTTTGGAATCTTTGGCAATTTTATTTTCGTAACTAGCTTTGGAGGATTTTATGAGGCATCTCAGTTTCTTACTGAGGCTAGTAAGTGAGTTTTTTGCATCCTGGGAATTTCCTCTTTTCTGCAAAAGTTTCTTCCTTTTGTTGTAAAGTTTGTTTATGGCAGGGGACCACCAGATTGGCTTCCTTTTTTTGGATGAGAGCATTTTGGTTCTATTTGGGATGGCACGATTCATGCATGAGTGGATGTGCGCGTACAGTGCCTTAGTGTAGGATTCAGCAGTTTTAGGCTTACTTTTTGTGAAAAATGCAGATGCCTTCCTAAAAGAGTTAAAACCTAAAGAGAAAACTAAACAGACTCAAGCTGATATTTTTTGGGTTCGCAGTTGAAAGGTTCCATTCAATAATAACAGAGCTTTCTGTCAGGTCATAATGAAAGGGTCATTCAGTAAAAAGACTTAGGAGACTGATTCTCTGAATCAAAAGCCCTCTATTTCTGGAACATTCCGTTCAGACAGAGTTAACTTCAACAAACAACACATTGGTCTCTTGTACCTTTAAGATGGAAAACTATTTAATCTCTCTCCACCCTCTCTTTTCCAACTATAAGTAAGTGGAAAATGGTTCAGGATGAACTGCAAAACTTGTCAAGGTCAGAAATGCAATTTGATGAGAAGTGTGACTGGAATGGTATGGAGGGTGTTACTGGATGGAGTCTTTGTCCAGGCCTTTATATCAACTGATTCTGAAGACATTACTATCCATGTTCCTTTTATCAATGCTTGGCTGCTTCTGAGAGAGAAAAAAACTAAGAAGTCAAAGAAGGAGTCCTGTCTTCTTTAAAAAAACATATTTTTCAAAATCCTATCCAATACCAAAAAAAGCATCCATAAAGAATGATTCCCCTCCAGACTCTAACTAAAAGTATGTCCCGGTGAAGAAGTGTTGGATAAAAATGCTGCAAGCCTTAGATCCTCACTTGTGCAACAGAACATGGTGGATACTCTAATCATGCAGTGTCACATGCATAGCATGTTAATAAGTATGACTCCTACAATTCATGTAATAACATTTGTCTCATGGCATCCATTACCTGTGAAAGAATTAATATGACTATAGAATATTGGATTGAACTGGAATGACTGGAAGAGACTGGAATGAATGTCTTTATTTGTTAATTAACCAGAAATGTGCTGAACAGATGCCAGTCTCTCCTTTATGCGCCAAGTTTTCTTATGCCTTTCAGAATAAAAGTCTGCATGCATTCTAGTTTGGTTAAGAATGTTTTATTATGTAGAGTGAAGGTAGACTTCAGCAATATCCAAATACTGTCTCCAATAACAGTGCTGATAAACTGAAACAGTCTATATAAATTCTGGAATATTCTGGAATGCTGGATATTTGACCTGACATCTGCACTCATACTATAGTATGTGTACTGCAAAGACTTTTCTGCATATCAGTCCAAATTAACTAAATTAACTAAATGTGTCTGACGTATTGGCTAATAATACCAAAAACCTGTAATTATCTACACGCCTCTTTAGCCTTGGTTCCCAAGCCTTGTAGCATACAACTAAAAACTAAATCAATAGTGCAGTGCAAATATAAAATAAACTGATGAAGTCCCCTGAGTGAGAGATGAAAGTGCTCAATGTCTGTTTTGTTAATTTTATTAAAATAGAGTCAATTTTTAAAGCCTACATTGGTGTGTTTTTTTTTATTTTGTTTCTTGTAGCATACAAATAAAATGTGTTTCTGTTCAAATATATAGAACATTCTGTTTTTATCAGTAATCTTGACTGAACGTTATTTTTACTGACTGAAAGTGCATTTACTGAAACTGTATGCAGACTGTGAAGCCTACTTTAATATGGCTGCATTTCTATACTTATGCAAAGAGAGTACTGCACTTTTGTACATTTAAATGATACCTGATCTAACAACTCCTCCTGAGATACCTGAACACAGACAGGTATCTGTTTTTGTAATTACTTTAAAATATGAAATATAAAATGAAGACATATGCATAACCTTATATTTTTAGGCCTATGCAAGGTCTATTTTATGAACTGCACTTATGTAGCATTTATTCCATAATAATTGTCTCTGAAATTACTGAAATATGATTTACTTCTGTGATTACTTTGTAAATATATTAATATGGTCTGCAAAGGATACTATGATGATCACTGTAATTAATATAAAATAAGTTTTTTTTAAGCTGGTAAATAGACTTGCAATTTTAATTTTAGTCAAAAGGTGTCAAGTAAGCATTTATTTATTTATTTATTTATTTATTTACCATTTGTTAACCAGGAAAGTCTGACTTGGAATGAAGCCAGTTTTCAGCGGAGGCCCATGGCGAAATGCTCCAGATGCATTTCTTTGTAACGGTGTATTTATGGTCTGTTTGGATTGAAGTCTCTTAACTTTATGATTTAATTATAACTGGGCAAAATTTTAACATGTTATAAATGGTAAACTCTACCTGATCTAACAATCAGTTTGTTACTTTTTTGCTATTCTTTTGGATTTTTTTTTTGTTTTCTTGTTTTGACTCCTGGACTGAACCTGAAAATGTACTACAGTGCCTAGTGTTCTACCCAAGTTGCCCCATCAACTGTTTCTGGGGTTTCTAGTGGGGAAAGAGCATCTCCAGGTTCCTGTGCTCCTATCTGGTCTATAATATATGGGGAATTTGCTAAAAGTCTGACTCCAGCAGTGTTAGTCCAAAGGCTGAAGGATATCCACCCACATTGATAATAATGTAGAAGCCTAATCCATGGGGATTCATAGGAGTGACTGTGAAGCCATATCCAGAACATCATTCCTTTTATGGATTCGCTAGGCCTAACTGTTAATGCAAATAATGCTGATTTGTCTCATTTGCATAATATGTTTCTTGAAGTCCTGCTAGGCTATTATTAGGAAAGTTGTTTCTCATTCTCAGTAAGGCATTTGAAACCTTGCACTATGTTTAAATGGAAAATAACTTCCTGCAACCTAAAGGCCTCATTCTATTTCCCTAAGTAAATTACAAATTGTATACAAAATACAAATGTTCCGCAGATGAAAATAAAACCAAAGTCAAGTAAATATTAACCCCCACACAAAATGAAGCATAATACAATGGTAAAGAACTCACAGTAAAAACAATCTTACTTTCCTAAAGCCTACATCTGGGGTGGGGGCTTTCTCTCCCTCCCCGTTGCTGATATATTTTCATCCCAAGATCACATAAACTCCAAAAATGAGTACAACATGTTTCAAAGTACATATCAAGGTTTTGTTCTTTCTTTTACATGCAGCAATTTCAGACACAAAAGCACTACATAAAATGTATCTGAGTGTGAGAATTCAAGCAAAAAAAAACAGCTTTGAGAGGTTGTATAAGTTATCAAAGAGGCAAAAAGGCCTACCATCAGGAAATCCTATTCATCTAGATGAAAGATATTTCTGATATTTTATGAACAGTGTCTCTAAATCCCTTCCATGTGTCATTTTCTTTACTTTTCTATCCACTAAATTGCTTAGTTCTTGTCTCTGTTTACCATCATTTTATACAGTGTTTTGTCTTTTCAGTTTTCCCCCTTAGAAGTCATCATTGACAGCTAGACCTATGCTTAAGGCACTTTATGAAGAAAATAATACATCTAAACACCTAGGATGTATTCTCCCCCAGTGGAACTTCAACTGTGCTTTAAAACAGTTGGCCAAATGTCACTTTAGGCTTGCATTCTCAGTGCTGTTCGAGTTCCTTACCTGGCAGACAGCAGTTTTGACTGCACTCACCTTAACCAAAGTAAGTGTCTGAGTTGCAAGTTTTAAAGAGCTCTCCCTCATACACAGGGTTTCATCACAGGATGTTGTTGTTTTTTTGTCTTCTGCCCTTTAATTTCCTTTTTATGGAAAGAGAAGTTGGATTCAGTCCTTAACCAAAATATCTATCTAACTATCCTTATTTTCATCCTCAGATACCAAAGGAGAGTTTATGATATTTAACAGATGTAAGATGGCGGCTATGGGTAGCTTCCTATTGACGAGGTGGCTGCAACAGATTTTGCTGTGACTCTGTTGTCAAGTTCTTTGAGGGTCGAATTAGAGCTCACTCAACATGAGCAGGACTTGCCTAATAGGACCCGTGGTAAAGCCCACCCCAGACAAAGATGAAGAATGATGATCCATTGTTACTGGCTCAACAAATGTTACTATAATATAATCAATGCCAAATGGTCGACACAGGCAAGGAGTTGACAAGTTATGAGATTGACATTCCCGAGGTAGGGTAATATTCCCTTTCCCCAGGGACTTTGCAAATCTCACAGCTAGTATATATTATTAGCAGGGGGTAGGGAAAATGCAGCCCTTACATGGGGTGTACAAGGGGGCTTGCCCCCTTCAAAAACACTTGATGTTGGTTTACTTTGCTCCATTGTTCATAACACTGAAAATTCATATCACTGAAACTCATAACAGACAACATTGTCCACATGAAATATATCCTAAAAACATGTTTTTTCAGGGGGTAAGCTCCCCTGCATCCCCCCACACCACCCTTACTTATATATACTAAATCCATGATCGTACAACCACTGACAAAAGAAAAAATGTCACACACAGTGAATCATGCTTAAGAGAAATACGGGCATCTACAGATCTGAGGGTACAACATGATGCTGACCATTGAAAGTGACAGATACAGTACTAGACTCACTCCCCTAACAACTCCTATGATAAGAAATTACACCATTGCATAAATTCTACACCAGTATATACAGTTCTACACTTTTCAGTGTTATGGGTTTTCAGTGAAATGGGTTTGACCTTATGGGATTCAGTGTTATGAGTTTTCAATCTTATGACAGGGACCTATATATATATATATATATATATATATATATATATATATATATGGTTTACTTTCACAATTGCGAGTGAAGGTTCAGCAACTACCGGTTGTCAAATTACAGTTGGTTGAACCTGTGTTGTCGAACCTTCATGTGTGTGAATCCTGGTACAGGGAATGCAGAGTGCATTTGCATATATGAGTTTGATTTTGTAACTCGAGATCGCAGTACAGTTGGGATCAGGAAAATTACCCTTTTCCCCACTGTAGTGCAATCTTGGAGTTGGAATATATAATTTGCAGGGGGTGTGGGGGGTCATGGCATGTGATGTTTAGTATTTAGTGTCGGGCTGCTGTGTACAGATGTCAAGTAAAGTTAAATTCACAACAGGTAGTGTGTTCGGACATTCTGACCTTCTCGACATTCTGAGTCAAAGTTTTTAGTGGACATTTAAAGTAGGAATTTGTTTTGACTGTGGACTATATGATAGTTGTTTGTCTTTTCGGCTTTTCCCGGTTAGGTGTCGCCACAGCGGAACACCGGTTTGCTAATGATTGGCAGTAGATTTTTATGGTGCCGAGTTGCCAGCACGATGCCCAACATATATATATATATATATATATATATATATATATATATATATATTTTTTTTTTTTTTTATACAGATATATGGATTCCATACATTTGGTCGAAATACACTTAGTCGAAAATGATTCCAGGCATTTCACTTCACTGAAAGCTCACTTGACTGAAAGATCACTTGGTCGAAGTTCATTTGGTCAAAAATGGAATATAGCCCCTGCCCCACTGCAGTGCAACCCTGGAGTGAGAATATTAAATAAGGGGGGGTGAGATACAGTTATTGTACTACTTTAAGTATTTATTGGAGTCTTGTTCCTTTAAGAACATATTGAGTTATGGGAAGATTTAGTAGTGGAGGTTTGCGGTGTTGGGTGAGTTCTTTATTAATGTACGCAAACAGAAAGTTTTACTTGATTTATTGTAACAGTTTTAGTTGGTAGCTTGGTTAGATATATCCAGAGAGTTGTTTTGATGATCCAGAATTTGATGTTGTCAGTATTCGATTATGTGCATGTTCGACAAACTCGTCTTGATGATTTGTGTTTCTGAGATGTCAGCTTTCACTGATTTACAGTAGACCCATACACACACACACACACACACACACATATATATATATATATATATATATATATATATATATATATGGGAGCCCTTCATTTGTTTGAACTTTCAAATGTTCGAAACTCATATAGCCAACACCATATGAGCAAACATTTGAAAGGCCGACAAATGATAGCGGACTGGGAGATTCCCCTTTCCTGCATTGTAGTGCGATCTCAAAGTGAGAATATTTAAATAGCAGAAAGTGTGGTGGGTGCAGGGGGGCTTTCCCCCCTGCATAACACAGTTTTACTGTGTTTACAGGTAGGTAAATGGTGCTATTTCAGGATGTTGGTCTTTCGTAATGTCGATCATATGGTATCGGCCATATGAAAGTCAGCATTCTGAATGGTCAACATTCTGAAGTAGACCCATATATATATATATATATATATATATATATATATATATATATATATATATATATATATATATATATATATATATATACAATACGTCAATATCTTTTTACCTCAGCGCTAAGAAAATCAATAATCAGTGTGAAGTACAATACGTATTTATCAGAACATGCCACCATCCCTAAACAAAACAAAACCGGTACTGCGAACTTCTTCCATGAAAAACACCCCCCTGAATCAGCTGTCCACATAATCCGGTCTCCCTTTTGAAAACCATTACTTATTACAACTCTCTCATTGAAAGGGCTATTTTACAGATGTTTACAAATTGTGAGAAAAAACGTTTACCAAGAGCATGATTCCTGTGTCTGTGTTTTCCTTCTCAAGATTCCTTCCACACACTGAAAAAAATCCTTTCGTCAATAAGAGAGCAACCATGACAATGTCAGCGTGCGTTTGTAATGCACCCATAACAGGAAGAGAAATTTTTCAATTTTTTTTCTTCCTGAAGATAATCCAAAGTTATTATTCATCAATAAAGACTTACAATGACACCTTACTGTGTTTCCTGCACTCGTTTTGATTCCATGATATGAATTTCGCAACCGCGAAAATCTGGTTGCGATAATACGTAAGTACCATAATATATATATATATATATATATATATATATATATATATATATATATATATATATATAGATCTACTTCACATGACTGAAAACTAAAAATGCTGAATTTCATTTGACTGAGACCACAATACTTAATTTTCAAATACTGAAAACTCATTTGACTGAGTCTTAGTATACTGAAAGCTTACAATTCTGATTTTCAAAATACTAAATTTTAAGCCATAGACATGCACACTTACAACACCAACAACTGACTCTTTCCACAGCTTAAAAACTGCTTACTTGCCCTCTTAACAGAAACCAGACAATATAAAACCAAACTAGGTAGGGGGCTATACCCCCCACACCCCCAACTATATATACTCACTCCAGCATCGCCCTACAATGGGGAAAAGGGCATACACCTTTTACTTACCTTACAGTACTGTACACACTGCCACTACTTCCAGGAGTGCACGAAACATCCACCATATTATTTTAGATACTTCCCATAAAATGTAAACAGACATACCCATACTTAGGAACACTTAACTACTTTCTATGCTACTATCGGTATTCTGACAGGCAGCACTTTAGGTTACAGTAATGTGTTTTTTTGTCACAAGCAAATCACAGGTGAAGGGAAATACACATCATGTCTATGGCTTAAAATTTAATATATTGAAATTCAGCATTGTAAGCTTTCATTACAATGAAACTCAATCAAATGAATTAGTATTTTGAGTTTTCAGTCAAATGAAGTAGACACAGATAGATAGAAAGATAGATATTTATACACATTTTTAGAAATATGTTCAGAATCAGACTAATAAATACATAGCAGCTTCAGTGGCCCTTACTGTGAAAATATGTAATCATCTGTCAGACTGTTTTTTTTTTTTTTGTCATTTTGCTGTTTGTAATGTTTATTATACTAATTATATAAATATAGCCAGAATACACACTGCTCTAACTGCCACAATATGGAGATGGCTAACAGATGCCTGTCTCTCATTTAGCAAGGTTAATGAGAAGGGTACAGAGGTAGCTACATAGACCAGAAATCCCTAAAGAAGAAGAAAAAGAAATGTTGTCTATGATTTATTAAATAAATGCATCACAGCCTGTGGAAGTTGCTGGTGCATTTTACAAAGATAAAAGTTTAGAGAGTGGGGTACTACAGGGGTCCATGCTAGGCTCCCTCTTGTTTGCCATTTATTTTGGAGTCATACAAGCCAGTATCCCAAAAGTGTAGTTAACCAAGTTTGCTGATGACTGCAAGCTGGATACTGTTATCTGCTCATCCACTGATACTAGCCAGCTCCAGCAAGGGCTGGAATATGCACATACTTGGTGTACTGAGGATGGTCTCAAGTTAAATCCGAAAAAAAAATGCAGCATAGTACCATTGATCAAAAACACTGCTCCCCCCTCCTCAGCATAGTACCATTGATCAAAAACACTGCTCCTCATCTCATATGTTATAAATGCTACTCCACATCAGACATACATGGTTTTAAGAGACCTATGTACTTATGTGGACAGCTTTCTCATTTGACCATCATGTTTTATATCATAGATAGAAAATGCTTTTGTCTGGCCCAGTTAATTATCATGGGAATATCTTCAAGATTCAAAGAAGTCATCCTACCTCTCTATTTTTCCTGTATCAGATCTATCATTGTATAAAATATCCCTTTGGAATGTAGAAATCCAAACATGTCACTCAGCTGGATAGGCCCCAGAGATTTTTTAATTAAGAAAATTAAAGGTATTAAATCCTTCAACTATCCTGAAAGATTAGCACATCTCTCATTATGCTCAGTGGCTTTCTCACTGCCCCAATGTGACCTGTGTCTTGCTTTGCAAGCCAGAAAATAGCCAGTCCTAATCAACCACCTATTTCTTCACAAAACCACTGCCTCTACAAAGACCCAAAGTACGACCCTAAATCTATACCCAAATGTGAACAAAATTCACTGGAGGGATACGTTTCTACCGCAGCATATTCCCAGCCTATGGAACAACTTGCCACTGCAGGAGACACAGAGTACGACAGAGCTACCTATAACGCTGTCTTAATTTGGGAGGTGAGCAGTATTGCTTGACAAAGGTGGCAAGATTTTTTTTTCAGTTTGTCTACTTAAAGGTATCTTTGGCATGACATCTTATGGTCCCCCATGACTGCTTGCTGAATATTTTCCTACACTCCTTTAATCCACCTTGAAAAAGATATCCAGTACAGAACAGGATCAGCTATTCATAAAATAATGAAGTTATGTAGAAAACTATGTAGATTTTATAGAAGTACATTTACTGTTGTTATAATGTTGGAATAAAGAAATGAAGTTTGGTTTGCTGGTGTTGGACTGTTAACACATGGACAGGTTTAGGTAGTGTGCTGTTCATTCAAAATACTTAATAGAACGTGAAAAGCTGATCCTTTGTTATTTACTCAGAGAATTATAACACAGAGATGCAGATGTCATCCACCTTTTATCACAGATGTTTTCCATGTCGTTGAGTGTTTACAAACTTAAATTATTCACCAGGTTTGTTTGCCACTGTTTGTAAAACAAAGGAATTTTCTCAATCTGGTTTGTTGCAACACGAGATGTTAGCTGCAAATTCCATGAGGGAAAATGTATCTTCTAATATTTGTACCCATGCATCTGGAGAAGTGACATCAGCCGTAGAGATCTGAGGTAATGTGTTCTGAATAGTCCAAGAGGGATATCATCATGAATTTAATTTCTTGAGAAGTATTCAGCAGGGAAAGGTAATTACAATAGACTATAAAAAGAGGAGCCAGTGCTGTTCAGACATAAAAAGGATAAATATAAAAGTGAGAATCTCCTTCTGTAGTGGCTTCTGGGAACACACACAGGTCTGTCTAAATAAAATACTTGCCTGATTTTATTTTGAGTGCTGTCTGCAGGAGAAGGCCTATATGTTCCAGTATGGGAGTGATTTAGACAAAGCTTGCTTCTGGAATGTGACCTTTGGAACCTGGTCATATTTGAAAAAATGCATACATTTTCTTTACCTAACAGATACAGTGGGCAGCCCTTCTGTAAATACTGGATACATAAGTTCATTCCTCTCAAATTTCCAGAGATTTGAAGAATGCCCAGAATTTTGCCTCTTATTTTACTCTGTTCTTCATAAATATGCTGTTGTCTGAAAACATATTGAGAATTGAAATGTTTTATCTGTTTATTTTATTTCAGTTTGTTAACTGGGCAGGTAGGCTGGTCAGTAGACCCTTTTCAGCTACAACCCAGGCAACCTGACACAAAAGCATACATTAATATAGTGGTACATAAAAGTCAAATGTGTGACAACCCATAGGGACGTAAGTACATGTAACAAAACTAGAGTAACAGTGCAGAGGATAGATAAAATGTAACAAAGTCATGACAGCTATTTGCACTATTTGAATCATACTAAATAATGCCACTAAATAATGACAGACATTTGAGTTTCAAATATCATATCCTTGATAAAATGCATGCTAATGCAAAGCCTGCAATTCTAACAACTAAGTTTATAACAGCAATCTTTAAAATTTGTCTATATTTTTGGTTCTTTACTTCCACCTGCCTTTGTTTTTTTTTCCTGTTTATTTCACAAAGAGGTTGAGAGGTATGTGTGTGCTCAGACTATTAGTACCAAAGTTTCTAACAAATGTTATGTCAGGGAACTAAATGCATCCCTCCTGCTGTAATCTGTGCCCCACACCATCCTTGTCTGTAACATTACTGTGCCCCCCCCCCCCGGCAACACTTACCCCTAAGATGTCACATCTGATCTGACATTATGTACATACACAGAAACCAAACAGCTATGGTCCCAAAGAAAGCAGGCTGCAAATCCATTGTCCTTTATTTAAAGTTAATGTGATGATTGTTTTCGTCCATAGAATTAAAAGACTTCATCAGATAAAAAACAGATAAGATCCACAGTTTAAATAACCCTCCAACTCAGATCACATGGCATGCAATATTGTGACATCACAAGTCTTACTTAAAGTGACAAGCCCTAAAACCTCAAACATATACTAAATTCACGTATACAAATCTCAGTAGAACTGATCTAAAATACTATAAACCCTTGTAATAATTTAATTTAAATTTATACTTTATTTTATTTATTTATTTGTAGTTTTTTTTACCGGGAAAGTCCATTAGGCCAAAAAATGAGCCCGTTTTCAATGTAGGCCCGGGGAGAAAAGCTCCAAAAACAGTTTTTCAATAAAAATAACAGAATGTTCAAATGCAGTTATACGATAAAAATGAATAGAATATCATGATATAATATTTTACAATAAAAATTGGTAGTAAGGCAATTATACTTAGATTTTAAATTAAAGAGTGAAAAAAAAGTTTAAAATGTATACATTTATGGGAATAAAACAAGGCAACCACAAAGTGGAAGAGGAGAAACTTATTGAGGGAATGTTGTTATGGAGTATTCTTAGGAGATATAAAATTGCAATAGTATGGGATAGAAAGAAGTGGAACATATATTTTTATAAGGCAGAAATAGGAAAATAATTAAGAATGAGGCCTTAAGAAGGGAAGGATGCTAGCTGGTTTTAATTACAGAGAAAGGTGGATAGAAATAGTGGAGAAATAGTGATTGGATAACAAGTAGGATAGAGCAGGGAAGGGGTACAGAGGAGGGTGTCAGGTGGGGTGAGAACAGGAACTAAATAATAAAAAAAATTTTAAAAAAATGAATGAAGAATAAACAGCAAACACTAATAAATTACTAATAAAAAGAAATATTATTGTAAAATTCATCTCAATAATGCTTTCAGTTTCAAAACACAGCTAACAGAGGAATGATCATTCAGTCCTGGCCAGTTGCAGGTGTTCAACAAAGTCTGCCAATATAATTCCTTCTTCTCATGCATAAGGGTCCATGGACCCCACCCCCCTCACATTTCTACTTACTTTTTTCACTATCATTTAATTTAAAATAATGTTCAGGGTACATCTGGATAATTTTAAAAAGTGCATTAGTCATTTTGTTTCTCTTAATGTGATATTCGTGTTTCTATATACATTCTCTTAGTTTTCATTCTATCTTGCCTATATAGAAACACAAAAAAAGTTGACATAAAGCAGCATAAACTACTCCTGTAGCCTCACAGTTATAGCTCCCTTCCAAGTGGAATTTATTACTAGGTATAATGAAATAATCCCCCAGTTTGATGTATTTGCTATAATTGCAGTGCTCACATTTCTTGGTACTTACGTATTATCGCAA